>NC_091308.1:23653066-23953115 GCF_038502225.1 Cherax quadricarinatus | reverse complement strand
TTTTGAATTTTTATTCAAACAAAAAATAGAAGACTTACTATTATGCAGACTACTGCAATACTGTAATAATTGTATAAGTAGCATCAACCCATTCATGACTGCATATTAAAATGGCTAGTTGGACATTTATTGGACAATGGCATCATTTGTTTATTTTTGAACATTGGCAAAAATCAAACATTTCCCCTGCTTTGAGCTCCATTTCTAGGTTCTTTTTATAGTAAAATCAATCAATATCACCTCTATTTCTATAATATGTTTTCCATTCTATCAAATGAGACCAAGAAAACGAGAATACAACCATAAATACTATACGAAAATAGACCACAAAGTCGGCATTTTAATTAAAAAAACGGTCGGAGTTTTTTTTTTCTCATTATGCACTGTGTGCTCCAGGATTTTTTTTATATGGTGCACACTGACCACACAGACCCATTCTCTCACATGTGGGCCTACCAGCTTTCTCCTGCTTGATTTGAAGCTGCTAGAATTTATGAGTATATATACGTCAAACACGGTACCTCGTAAGACGTATATATGCGGCCGCGACAGTCAAAGGGTTAAGACTACAAATAATTTAAGGTAAGCAATGAATGTACACTATATGCATTTTATTGCTCTAGGGTTCTTTTAAATGTCGAATTATATTACGTGTGGGTGGGGTGGGGTGGCCTGGCTGGCTACCAGTCCTACCACACCTAACTTCTTACAATAAACACTATTCACTTCTCACGCTACATTAAGAATACAAATATTTTGATGTAAGTAATGAGTGTACTTCATGTGTATTTTACTTTTTGTTTGTTTTTATTCCCTTGTTCTATTGCTGACTTAATATATGTTAGTGTAAACTTATTATCTGACATTTATGAGTGGAAGCAGCGATGTACGCTTTCAGGCAGTAGCCTGGAACCTAACCTGCCGTGCAAGTGGAGCCCTACTGTACAGTGTGATGTTTATATATAATATTCATTCCCTCACATACCATCCTCAATTCTACGGTTTACCCTGTCTTTCATGTACTCATCCACCGACAAGTTCACTCCCAAATATCTGAACACATTCACTTCCTCCATACTCCCTCCTTCCAATCTGATATCCAGTCTTTCATTACCTAACTCATTTGTTATCCTCATCACCTTGCTTTTTCCTATGTTCACTTCTAATTTCAGATTTTAATACAACACCTCTCCCTAACACTGTAGCACTAATTTCTTTTACAACCCCATCTATGAATATGTTAAACAACCATGATGACATGCATCCCTGTCTACTGGAAAATAATCATTCTCTCTCCTACATATCCTAACCTGAGCCTCACTTCTTTCAACAAACTGGCCGTATCTCACTGAGGCAGGGTGGCCCAAAAGGAAAAACGAAAGTTGAGCCTCACTATCCTCATAAAAACTTTGAACTACATATAGTAACCTACCACCAGTTCCATACACTTGCAACATCTGTCACATTGCTCTACTATACTTATATCTTCAATATAAGTGAACAATAATTAGATAAAGATAAGGAAGTTTTCATTGCTTTCATGGATTTAGAAAAGCCGTATGATAGGGTTTTTATATAATCATGAAATATTTGTGAAATATTTTTTGATGGGATAAAGATAGAAATGTTAAAAGCAGGTGGGGATATAGTTTTGGAGTGGTTGGTGCAATTATTTAATAAATGTATGGAAGAGGGTAAGGTACCTAGGGATTGGCAGAGAGCATGCATAGTTCCTTTGTATAAAGGCAAAGGGGATAAAAGAGAGTGCAAAAATTATAGAGGGATAAGTCTGCTGAGTATACCTGGTAAAGTGTATGGTAGAGTTATTATTGAAAGAATTAAGAGTAAGACGGAGAATAGGATAGCAGATGAACAAGGAGGCTTTAGGAAAGGTAGGGGGTGTGTGGACCAGGTGTTTACAGTGAAACATATAAGTGAACAGTATTTAGATAAGGCTAAAGAGGTCTTTGTGGCATTTATGGATTTGGAAAAGGCGTATGACAGGGTGGATAGGGGGGCAATGTGGCAGATGTTGCAAGTGTATGGTGTAGGAGGTAGGTTACTGAAAGCAGTGAAGAGTTTTTATGAGGATAATGAGGCTCAAGTTAGAGTATGTAGGAAAGAGGGAAATTATTTCCCAGTAAAAGTAGGCCTTAGACAAGGATGTGTGATGTCACCGTGGTTGTTTAATATATTTATAGATGGGGTTGTAAGAGAAGTAAATGCGAGGGTCTTGGCAAGATCCGTGGAGTTAAAAGATAAAGAATCACACACAAAGGGGGAGTTGTCACAGCTGCTCTTTGCTGATGACACTGTGCTCTTGGGAGATTCTGAAGAGAAGTTGCAGAGATTGGTGGATGAATTTGGTAGGGTGTGCAAAAGAAGAAAATTAAAGGTGAATACAGGAAAGAGTAAGGTTATGAGGATAACAAAAAGATTAGGTGATGAAAGATTGGATATCAGATTGGAGGGAGAGAGTATGGAGGAGGTGAATGTATTCAGATATTTGGGAGTGGACGTGTCAGCGGATGGGTCTATGAAAGATGAGGTGAATCATAGAATTGATGAGGGAAAAAGAGTGAGTGGTGCACTTAGGAGTCTGTGGAGACAAAGAACTTTGTCCTTGGAGGCAAAGAGGGGAATGTATGAGAGTATAGTTTTACCAACGCTCTTATATGGGTGTGAAGCATGGGTGATGAATGTTGCAGCGAGGAGAAGGCTGGAGGCAGTGGAGATGTCATGTCTGAGAGCAATGTGTGGTGTGAATATAATGCAGAGAATTCGTAGTTTGGAAGTTAGGAGGAGGTGCGGGATTACCAAAACTGTTGTCCAGAGGGCTGAGGAAGGGTTGTTGAGGTGGTTCGGACATGTAGAGAGAATGGAGCGAAACAGAATGACTTCAAGAGTGTATCAGTCTGTAGTGGAAGGAAGGCGGGGTAGGGGTCGGCCTAGGAAAGGTTGGAGAGAGGGGGTAAAGGAGGTTTTGTGTGCGAGGGGCTTGGACTTCCAGCAGGCATGCGTGAGCGTGTTTGATAGGAGTGAATGGAGACAAATGGTTTTTAATACTTGACGTGCTGTTGGAGTGTGAGCAAAGTAACATTTATGAAGGGGTTCAGGGAAACCGGCAGGCCGGACTTGAGTCCTGGAGATGGGAAGTACAGTGCCTGCACTCTGAAGGAGGGGTATTAATGTTGCAGTTTAAAAACTATAGTGTAAAGCACCCTTCTGGCAAGACAGTGATGGAGTGAATGATGGTGAAAGTTTTTCTTTTTTGAGCCACCCTGCCTTGGTGGGAATCGGCCAGTGTGATAATAATAAAATAAAAATATTTTTTATTTTCTTCCTTTGATTGCAGAATGGTTTTCAGGGTATAGACAAGGTATATTTAAGCTGTGGCTCATGAACCACATGTGGCTCTTGCTCATTCAATACTGTTCTGTGAGGCAAAATACAATTTATATTGAATGAGTAAACAAGCTACGTACACTGTTCGTTGACTTGACCACGTCTGGTATAGATGACAAGAACCTTTCATTCCACCCAAAAAAGTGGCTATCATGTCCTCATAAATAGTATTTCTCTAAGTTTTTGTTGCTTATTAAAGTTAATAAAGATGAAAGTAGCATGTCTATTGTATATTTCAGATGCTAAGTCAGGACTTCAATCGTACCATGTTATTCCACATTGGCCGCAGTGAAATCCAGTTGATTAATCCTGAAGTGAAGTCAGTCCAGTTGAACAAGAACTTCAAAGATATTGCTCACTGTTGCCAGGTAAATGTACATTACATTTAATTGATATGTTTCGTCATAAATGCATATTAAATTTTCTCAAAAACAAAAAAAAAAAAAATGTCTGCTAATTTCATATGAAAGATATTTTTTCAAGTCCCAGTCACCTTTTTTTTTTTTTCTTCTTCTTCTTTCATCTTACAAAAATAAACATGAGTATGTAGTTGTAGTTCATTGTTGTGATGTATTATGTTGTTTTTACTGCTTAACCCCTTCAGGGTCCAAGGCCAAAATCTGAAGTGGTGCTCCAGTCTCCAAGAAATTTTGAAAAAAAAAAAATTATTTTTTCTTTCAGAATTAAAGAGCATATTTTTGTGAAGGTAATAAGACAAAAAAAAAAATTCTGATCAGTACTTACCGAGATACAGTGCCAAGAAGTTTGTCAAAAATGATGTGGTGGCGGCAACATCGACGAATTCCACATACGCGCATTACATTATTTTGCGGTTTTTATTGTTTTTTCTTTTCTTTTCCAATTTTTTTATATTCCTACTAACATTTGGGGCCTGAGAGACCAATACTGTATATAATGTATATATATAAACTCACTGTATTTAACACAATAACCGCACTAAAGTTATTATCATATTATTGTTTACCACTGTTGTTTATTACAATAAACATGCACGTTTTGTGCATGTTTTGTGTGCGAGGGGCTTGGACTTCCAGCAGGTATGCATGAGCGTGTTTGATAGGAGTGAATGGAGACAAATGGTTTTTAATACTTGATGTGCTGTTGGAGTGTGAGCAAAGTAACATTTATGAAGGGGTTCAGGGAAACCGGCAGGCCGGACTTGAGTCCTGGAGATGGGAAGTACAGTGCCTGCACTCTGAAGGAGGGGTGTTAATGTTGCAGTTTAAAAACTGTAGTGTAAAGCACCCTTCTGGCAAGACAGTGATGGAGTGAATGATGGTGAAAGTTTTTCTTTTTCGGGCCACCCTGCCTTGGTGGGAATCGACCAGTGTGATAATAAAAATAATAACTAATGTTCTATCATATATTTACATATTTACAATCACTGGACATGGTTTTAGAACTGCTGGAGCTTGTGGAACTCCTTGAAACAAGGCACCATGCACAGAGGCACCTTACATTCCTCACACATAAACCGAGTGTCTTTGCGTCTTTGTTGCCGTCGTTTTGTTTGTGCACAGACGATGCATCTCTTCTGAGCAAATTTCTTCTGAGTTGAAGGAAGTTGTATTATGAAATGATCACCTTCCCTCCTCAAACACTTGGGTATATCCTGAGGAATTCGAGGACCGTGTTGTATAGCAGGTGTTCTTACCTGGTACTTCATTATGAGTTGTCTGACAACAGACAAACAAAATTCACCATACGGTGGTCTGTTGCCAGTCTTTATTTGGTACATATTATATGCATTGAGCATTGAAATGTCCATGAGATGGAAGAAAAGTTTCATGTACTACTTGTAACTCTTACGAACACAGTCAACAAAACCAATCTGCATGTCACATTTGTCAACCAAGCGCATGTTTTGTGTATAATCAATCACTGTCACTGGTTTTCGAATACGTTCATTAGTCACTCGATCAACTTTGCCACTGTCTTGCATTTCATTACGGTGAATGGTTGTCAGCAATGTGACATCTCGTTTGTCATGCCACCGTAATGCCATGATGTCATTGGCAGTAAACACCTGCACGTCATCACCATGAGCACCTGCATTGAGCCTGGGCATATGTTTACGATTAGAACGCACTGTGCCACACACATCTGTCTTGTTCACTCGCATGAAATCACTGAGTAATGGGCTTGTGTACCAGTTATCGGTATATAATGTATGCCCCTTACCAAGATAAGGTGCCATCATGTTTCTCACTACGTCACCTGAGATACCCAATAACATCTTGGTATCTTTCATTGTTTTACTACCCGTGTATACAACAATATCCAACACCAGGCCACTGTCACAGTAACAGAGTACAAACAGTTTTATACCAAAGCGTTTCCTCTTGCTCGGTATATACTGCTTGAATGACAGTCTACCTTTGAACAAAATCAAAGACTCGTCAGTTACAAGATTCTTGAATGGATAAAAGTATATGCTGAACTTTTGTTTGAGATACATGAAAACATTTCTAATCTTGTATAACCTGTCACTTCTGTCAGGCCTGGTTTTGTCAGAGAAGTGCAACATATGTAAGAGTAAGATAAACCTGTTCACTGGTATGATTTCACTGAAGACCGGGGTAGAAATTAGCCGATCTGTGGACCAGTATGCTTTTATATTATGCTTATAGATGTGAGGCATAAGCATTATTGTTGCAAAAAGCAAATACATTTCTGCAACAGTCGTCTCTTTCCACCTGTGTAGTCTTGACTGTGGTGATAAGATCGTATTTGCCATGGTGTACTCAAAATACTTATTACTTTCCCTGACAATAATTTCCATCAATGGCTGGTCAAAGAATAATTCAAAGAATTCCAGTTCATTGGCCGTGGTTCCAAGGGGACAAGTAGGTAGAATTCCACTGTGAGAGTCATCAAAGTGGTGAGGCTTGGGAACAAAATTGGGATTTTGCTGCCAATCCCACATACGGTTTGCTGGTGGATACTGGACATCATAGGCTGGTTGTGCGGGTGGTTGTGGTGGGCTGGTGGCTGGCGCTCCGCTTTGTCCTTGAACTGACGAGTCAGCAGCGTGGGTCCCAGCGTGCCCTGGTGAGTCACGCATGGCGGTGCCACTACCATCACCACTAACACCATCCACTGATGCCTGTGGTCTATCCATGCCAAGTGTAGCCACATCATCCTCACTATCACTACCTAAAACTGGTGTTGGGCCACGGGATGTACTCCGGGATGTACTCCGTCCCCTGGGCACAGCATAGGGTACACTACCCGAGCGCATGCAGCGGCAAACATACCGACGCTTCACTGGTGAATATGATTCCTCACTATTACTACTCGAATGATCGTTGAGCGCAATAAAATCACAGTCCACGTCACTATCATCATCATTACTGAAGTCAGAGGCCTGGCCACGCGAAAATATTAGTTTTCTCTTACGATGAGGAACAACCGACCGTGAGTCACAAGTGCCCACACCAGAGGTAGAAGGTTGAGGATCGTCTGGGTTTTCTGCACTATTATCGATATCCTGGTCATTCTTTTCGGTCACTAACTGATCAAAGCCGTAGAATTCGTCTTCATTTCCACTTCCATCACTGTCAGAACTATCAGATAGGAAGAGGAGAGTCCCAATTTTCCGGGGAGTGAGAGCTGACTTGCGACGAGGCATGGTGAACAAGGGTACTGGGCCGGTGTTCCCACAATGCTATGTGGGTGCCTAGATTTTTTGTTTATGGCGCACACCCACCACGCAGACCCGTTCTCTCACATGTAGGCCTATGAGTGTTTTCGCACTAAATTTGACGGCACTAGAATTTTGGCGTAGATCTACGGTTTGGACACTCAAGGTGAAGCCGTAGATCTACGGGACGGACCCTGAAAGGGTTAATACTACAAATTTAACAGAAATAATAGGATTTCTTGCCTTAAATTGTAGATGCTGGTGTTTGTGGATGATTGTGAAGAGAATGGAGAGTTATGCTTGGTCCTACTGGGCTGAGGTGGATGGTAGAGGTTCTGGTACTGAAGTTGATGGTTGTACTGGAGTGTCAAACTTTGTCATTCAGTCAGTCACTCAGTAAGTCAGTCAAGTCAGTCAGTAAGTCAGTCAAGTCATTCAGTAAGTCAGTCAAGTCATTCAGTAAGTTGGTCAAGTCATTCAGTCAGTCAGTCAAATCATCAAGTCACTCAGTAAGTCAGTCAATTCACTCAGTAAGTCAGTCAAGTCATTCAGTCAATCAAGTCACTCAATAAGTCAATCAAGTCACTCAATAAGTCAGTCAAGTCACTTGGTAAATCCATCAAGTCATTCAGTAAGTCAGTCAAGTCATTCAGTAAGTCAGTCAAGTCATTCAGTAAGTCAGTCAATTCATTCAGTAAGTCACTCAGTAAGTCAAGTCATTCAGTAAGTCAGTCAAGTCACTCGGTAAATCCATCAAGTCATTCAGTAAGTCAGTCAAGTCATTCAGTAAGTCAGTCAATTCATTCAGTAAGTCACTCAAGTCACTCGGTAAGTCCATCAAGTCATTCAGTAAGTCAAGTCATTCAGTAAGTTCATCAAGTCATTCAGTAAGTCAGTCAGTCACACAAACTCATGTTTACCTCTTTTTCTGTGTACAAAGTAACACTTCATTATGGCTACAGGCTATCTCTTGTCTAATATCTTTGTTTCTTTGTTAATTCTAAGACTTGAGTGTTAATACCTCTTTGTGCCATTTTCAGCAACACTGGTATGGCTACTGGGTGTCATGATTGCTTGGCAGATACAAGATATAGTAATTAAAATATAATACAATTCACAAACACAGCTGCCTTGTAGCAGAGAAAGACTGGACATGTATGAATTACGAACGCTGGGATGGTGGGGTGGTAGGAGATGGCGGGAGGGCTCCCCGGCTGCTTCACAACAAGGCAGCCACTTAAGCAAAAGATAATTTTTTTTTCTTCCCACAAACTGAGTCTTGTTAAATTAATTGTACGACGTGTTACATAAAATTGTGCCGCAATTCTTCAATCGTGCAATACTTAAATCGTGCCAAATAAACTCGTGCTAAATGACTGTCTACTGTATATTAACCCTTTGACTGTCGCAAGCCCCTTTATGAAACTCATTCTATGTCGAAAAATTTTTGGAAAAAAAAAATTATTTTTTTCTTTTGAAATGATAGAGAATCTTTTCCCGATGGTAATGACACCAAAACTACGAAATTTGGTCGAAAACTCACGGAATTACACTCCCGCGAAGTTAGCGGTCTCGGCAACATATATGCATCAGCAATTTCGCCGACAGTTAGCCCTATTTTTGGCCAATTCCATTGTTCCAGTTGACCAAATTCATAGCTATTTCTTTTGAACTCCATTTTTTCTATCAATTGAGTACAAGAAACCTCCCATTTACCGATTTGAACTACCCAATAAAGTGGTCAGAAATTGGCAATTTGGCCAATTTCACGCAAACTACAAAAGATTCCAATTTCAAAATACGTATTGTCAAGAATAAACAATGTAGACATTCTTGGAACTAAAATAACATATCCTCTGTTCATTAGTCATATCTCTAGGCCCCTCTTATATTACTATTGCTTTCTATTTTAATTTTTTATTCATACAAAAAATAGAAAATTTACTGTTATGTAGACCACTGCATTATTGTAAAACTGGTATAAATAATATCAGTGCACTAGTGAAAGAATATTAGACTCCTCAGTTGATGTGTATTGGACGTGTGGTGTGATTTGCTTACTCTTGAACATTGGTAAAAATCGAACATTTCCACTATTTTGAGCTCAATTTCAAGGTCGTTTTCATTGTGATACTAATCAAAATCATCTCTATTTCTGTAATATGTTTTTCATTTTATCACGTGAGACCAAGAAAACGAGAATACAACGATAAATACTATACGAAAATACACCTCAAAGTCGGTGTTTTAATCCAAAAAATGGTCTGAGATTTTTTTCTCATTATGCACTGCGTGTTGCAGGATTTTTTTGAAATGGTGCACACTGACCACACAGACACATTCTCTCAAACGTGGGCCTACCAGCTTTCTCCTGCTTGATTTGAAGCCTCTAGAATTATTGAGTATATACGTATACGTCCGAAACATTAGCTCGTAAGATGCATATATACGACCAGAACAGTCAAAGGGTTAATGTAATATATGACATTTAATGCACTTAAGAGATTATAAGGCATCGAGTAGAGAGATTCTTAGTGATTTTAATGTGTACCTGCACACCAGCACAGTGTGTAAGTATATTTAGGTACAGGTACACATAAGTATAATTATCAGAGTACATATAAAATATGCAATAGCTTTAAAACACTTGATATTTTGGAAAGTTTCCAGAGTAACAGAGAGATGTGCTCACGGAGAATGTAAACAAACCAGGTGGGGCACGCTGTACAGTATTTGAAAGACTGCTTGCCATATAGCAAATTTTGGTCATAATTTGAAATTGCCATGTTAGTGGAACACCGTAAGGCGAAACACCGTAAAGCGGGGCCTTACTGTGTACACATTTTCATGAATCCATCTATGATAATTTTTTCAAAATTATAGAATAAACACGATACATAACATATAAACATGATAAATACACCCCACAGTAGAATAAATTAACATAAATATGAGATGTGGTAGCCAGATGACTTGTAGGAGTGACGGCAAGAATAACGTTTTCCCTAGTCCAATGTTAGAGAAAATGTGTACACTATAATATTACTGGGGGTAACTGTAACAAATTATTCCTTTCGTATGCCTTCACTCAGAGCGTCATTTCTTCTAAAAATGGTGTTACATAAGAATGGCAGTGTTGCTCTTTATTTATTCTACTGTATCAACATTGAGACAACTTGTACACAGTGTAACTTGTACACAAACCAGACGTATTCACCTGGTTTGTTTACGTAACTCTGCATCTGTTCTCTCTCATGTACTCATTCTCTCTCTTTCGCTTATTCGTTTTATCTCTTTTACTCACCTCTGACCCTACATAAGACTACAAGTATTTTAAGGCAAGTAATGAGTGAGCTGTATATGCATTTTATCACTCTGGGATGCTTTAAATGTCATAGAATATTATGTGTGGGTGGGGTGGCCTGGTATGGTAGACTGGCTGGCTACAATACATACCACACTTGATTTCTTACAATAAATACTACCCATCTCACCCTACATTAAGACTACAAATAAAGGTAAGTAAAGTAATAATATCCATATGTGTATTTTACTTTTTTATTGTTTTTTTAACCCTGTCAGGGTTTCCGACATTCTAGTACGGCTTACGCACCAGGGTTATTGACGTACTAGAATGCCTAAATTCTAGCGCCTTCAAATCTAGTGAGAGAAAGCTGGTAGGCCTACGTATGAAAGTCTGGGTCTATGTGGTCAGTGTGCACAGTATAAAAAAATCCTGCAGCACACAGTGCATAATGAGAGAAAAAAAACTCCGACCGTGTTTTTAGTTTAAAACAGCAGCTTTGCAATGTACACCTACCATCCGACTTACGACCAAGTTCGGTTCCGAGAAACCGGTCGTAAGTCAAAATGGTCGTAAGTCAAACTTTACTACTGAATATCAACAAAATATTTTTGTAATGACTTTATTTTATTGTTTTATTTTGGTATTTCATGTTTTACTTTACTTTTTATGCTGTGAGTACTGTATTTTATACTGTAAGGTTTAGGATAAACACTGTGTACAACACAAATAGTTGTTCATTTCCTAGAAATTTGGTATAAAAAACATGGTCGTAAGTTGAGTGGTCGTAAGTCGAGCAGGTCGTAAGTCGGATGGTAGGTGTATTTTCGTATGGTATTTATGGTTGTATTCTAGTTTTCTTGTTCTCATTTTATAGAACGGAAGACATATTACAGAAATTGAAATGATTTTGACTGGTTTCATAATGAAAAGTACCAAAGTAGCAGAAATGTTCGATTTTTACCAAATTTCAAAAGTAAACAAATCATGCCAAGCGTCCAATACACGTCAACTGGTGAGTCTAATATTCTTTCACAAGTGCACTGATATTATTTATACCATTTCTACACTAATGCAGTAGTCTGCATAAGAGTAAATCTTCTATTTTTTGTGAGAATAAAAATTCAAAGTGGAAAGTAAAAGAGATGTAAGAGGGGCCTGGGGACATGACTAATGAACAGAGAAAATGTTATTTTAGTGCCAGGAATGTCTCTTTTGCTTGTTCTGGACCCTATTTGGAAATTGGCATCTTCTGAAATTTGTGTGAAATTGGCAAAATTGCCAATTTCTGACCACTTTATTGGATACTTGAAATTGGTAAATGGGTGGTTTCTTGTACTCATTCAATAGAAATAATGGAGTTCTAGCAAAATAGATATGATTTTTGTCAACTAGTACACTGAAATTGGCCGAAAACAGGGCTCAGTAGGCGAAATCGCCGAGACCGCTAACTTCGCGAGAGCATAATTCCGTAAGTTTTCTATCAAATTTTATACTTTTGGTGTCATTATGATCGGGAAAATATTCTCTATCATTTCATAAGAATTTTTTTTTTTTTTTTCCAAAAAATTTTCGACCCTGAGAACGAGTTTAGGAGAGGGCCTCTCGACTTTGAAAGGGTTAATGCTTAGTTCTATTGCTAACTTAATATATGTTAGTGTAAACGTGTTATCTAGTAATAATTTGCATTTATAAGTGGAAAAAAAGAGCGTTCCACCTTATGGTGATTTCCGCTTTACAGCGGTAGCCTGGAACCTAACCTGCCATGTAAGTGGGGTCCTACTCTAGTTGATTGGGTAATCTCTTGTACTCACTTAATAAAATGGAAGACACACTAGTGAAATAGCTAAGAATTTGGTCTGCTGGAACAGTGTAATTGGTCTGAAACATGACTCAAAGTGGGCAAAATCGCTGAGGTGTAAATATCACTGACACAGCAAAATTTGCCAATTTTTTCATCAAATTTCATACTTTTTGTTTTATTGCCTTCAGAAAAAGATTCTCTACCATTTCATAAGAAAAAATAAAAATATTTTTTTGAAAGTTCTTGGTTGCTGTGGACACTTTTCAGATTGGGGGTCTGGACCCTTAAACTGTCCAAATGTAGATATATGTTTGCACGCATAGTGCTCCAAACGTAGGTCTATGTTTTATTTTTCATTCCTTCATATTTGGCGCCTAGACATGAGAGAAGGGGTCTACACACTCAATGTGCGCAATATTAAAAAAATCTGGGACCACTTAGTACCTTGTGGGAGCACCAGTTCAAGTGAGCTCCAGCTAGAGCAGATAGCATGGCAAACACAAGGGATTCACTGATGCCATGTCGCATTAACACTCCCCTTTTAAGAGGAAAGTAAATGTAGGTTAGATAAATACATGAGTGAGTGTGGGTCGGTGTGAGTTGGACCTGACTATCTTGTGTTACTAAATCTGATGCCGTGCTCCTTCCTTTAGTGGATGTGACCTGACTAGGTGGGTCATTGTTTAAGCCAGGGGGGGGGGGGTGACATGGACCTGCCTTGCATGGGCCAGTAGGCCTGGTGCAGTGTTCCTTCTTTATTGTATTCTTATGTATTTGGCCAGCTGGCTGCCTGGCTGGCTGGCTTTGGCTGTCTCTAGCTGGCCCTCTGTCTCTATCTCTCTCTATATATATCTCTGTCTATGCCTTTCTCTATTCACATAAGTACAGTTATTATACATAGTGTATATTACCTAGGATAACCCAAAAATTCCAGGCAAAGATAGACAGACAGACAAACATGTTTGTGTGTAACAGTGAAAACAAATAAAGCAGGGTTCGCTGAGTGCCCATTTATCAAGTGTCACTGGGCTGTCAACAGTATAGGGATGCTTTTCATAGCACCATGCTTCAAGGTATATTCCAGCTGTCTAAAATATTGCTGGGACCTATAAATACTTTGTATATATTTCTAGACAGTAGTAAATGACCCAGGCAGGTGAAAATGTTCACCTGAGAATGTGATTGTGACTATTTGAGTATTATTTCAGTAACTAATATTAGTGTCAGAACAAATATTGACTATGGAATTATAAGAACTATTATAAATTGTAATTTTTTTTTTGTGTTTTTTTTTTTTGTTCAACAAGTCAGCCGTCTCCCACCGAGGCAGGGTGACCCAAAGAGAAAGAAAATCCCCAAAAAGAAAATACTACTTTCATCATCATTCAACACTTTCACCTCACTCACACATAATCACTGTTTTTGCAGAGGTCCCCAGAATACAACAGCTTAGAAGTATATACGTATAAAAATACACAATATATCTCTCAAAACTGCCAATATCCCAAACCTTTCCTTTAGAGTGCAGGCATTGTACTTCCCATTTCCAGGACTCAAGTCCGGTTATATAAATAAAATAACCGGTTTCCCTGAATCCCTTCACTAAATATTACCCTGCTCACACTCCAACAGATCGTCAGGTCCCAAATACCATTTGTCTCCATTCACTCCTATCTAACATGCTCATGCACACTTGCTGGAAGTCCAAACTCCTCACCCACAACACCTCCTTTACCCCCTCCCTCCAACCTTTTCGAGGACGACCCCTATCCCGCCTTCCTTCCCCTACAGATTTATACGCTCTCCATGTCATTCTACTTTGATCCATTCTCTATAAATGACCAAACCACCTCAACAAACCCTCTTCAGCCCTCTGACTAACACTTATATTAACCCTTTGACTGTCGAAGGGCCCAATCCTGAAGTTGTTCCTGGTGTCGCAAAATATTCGAAAAAAAAAAAAATTATTTTTTCTTATGAAAATGTTAAGATTATTTTTCTGATTGTTTTAGTCCCAAAAAAAAATTTACACTCTCACACATAAAATCAGTGTGTGTGCATTTTTGTTGAATTTTTTTTTTATGTGCAAAGACAAAACACCTCGTCTGAGCAGTTTTCTTCAAAGTATTAGCAGGCAGTTGTGTTATGTAGCTATCCTAGGTAAATGGTCGTGTGTCATCATTCCTTCCTAATTTCCTTCATTCCTTTCCTACCTGGAGGCTACCTGGAGGGCATTCCACCTCTCTTCCTACATTCCTTCATCTGTCCTTCATTACTTTTTTCCTTCCTTTCATCTAGTCCTTCCTTCATTCCTGCCTTCCCTTCTTGCTTCTGGTTTCTATAATATATATACACATATATAGTCACTAGATACTTTCATAAAACTGCTATTATCACCCTTCAGCAAGCTTGTCTTGTGTGCGAGTGTGTGGCTTATAATTGTTTTGAGTCAGGAGTCAGCAGCTGTCAAAGTGACATATTGGCTCATTACTCACACCCCCTACCGCTGTCAAAACAATGGGGTAGGATGCTGCTTCCCCCTCCATTCTATCTAATTATCTTTCTCCCTCATTCTATCTCTTTCAATCTGTCTCTCTTTCTCTCTGTCTGTCTATCTCTGTCTCACAGGTACACATAAATACAACTATACATAGTGTAAATTACCTAGGATAACCCCAAAAATCCAGACAAAGTGCTATACTCTGCTTGAAGATGTGAGTAAACGTGATGATGACACAGTCTTGTGGCTCTCTCTGAGACAGAGCTAGACGGATAGACAGGGAGCTTGGCAGACAGACAAATAGACAGACAGACAAATGTTTGTTCGTCGTCATCTCCTCCTCCTCCTCCTCCTCCTCCTCCTCCTCCTCCTTCTCCTCCTCCTTCTCCTCCTCCTTCTCCTCCTCCTCCTCCTTCTCCTTCTCTTCCTCCTCCTGGCTCTTGACAGATGGACAGCTGCCCCCCTCCCTCCACCCTCGTTTACGCTCATCAAAGGTCAGCTCTTATCAAATGTTATCTCCCCTTATCTTGTCACTGTCATGGGGTGAACTGTTTTCATGCCTCAAGGGAACATATTATTACATATTATTATTATTAGGTATTAGGTGTTATTATTATTCTTATTCTTCTTCTTATTCTTATTCTTCTTCTTCTTATTCTTCTTCTTCTTCTTCTTCTTCCTCCTCCTTCCACCTTCCACCTTCCTCCTCCTCCCTCCTCCTCCCTCCCTTCTTCCTCCTCCTCCCTCCTTCTTCCTCCCTCCCTCCTTCTTCCTCCCTCCCTCCTTCCTCCTCCTCCCTCCCACCTCCTCCCTCCTTCTTTCTCCTCCCTCCTTCTTCCTCCTCCCTCCTTCCTCCTCCTTCCTTCCTCTTCCTCCTTCCTCCTCCTCCTTCCTTCCTCCTCCTCCTTCCTTCCTCCTCCTCTTCTTCCTCCTCCTCTTCTTCCTCCTCCTCTTCCTCCTCTTCCTCCTCCTCCTCCTCCTCCTCCTCCACCTCCTCCATTGCTTTTGGTCTCAAACTCCTCGAAATCATGAAATTGATCTTCATTGACACTTCCATCTGTGTTAGAGCATCACTTGGGAAGAGAAGAGTCCCAGATTTGCAGGGAAGTCACATATTTCTTACCGCTAGACATGCTGAAAAAGGACGACTGAAATGGTATTCCCACAATGCACCACTGGCTCCCCGATTTTTTTTATATGGTGCACACTGACCATGGAGACCCATTCTCTCACATGTGGGCCTACCAGCTTTCTCCTGCTTGATTTGAAGCCGCTAGAATTTATGCGTATAGATACGTCAAACACGGTATCTCCTATGACGTACATATACGACCGCGACAGTCAAAGGGTTAACTCCACACCTTCTCCTAATTTCCACACTCCGAATTTTCTGCATAATATTTACACTACACATTGCCCTTAGACAGGACATCTCCACTGCCTCCAACTGCCTCCTCGCTGCAGCATTTACAACCCAAGCTTCCCACCCATATAAGAGTGTTGGTACTACTATACTTTCATTTATTTCCTTTTTTGCCTCCATAGATAACATTTTTTGCCTCCACATATACCTCAATGCACCACTCACCTTTTTTCCTTCATCAATTCTTTGATTAACCTCATCCTTCATAAATCCATCTGCTGACACGTCAGCTCCCAAATATCTGAAAACATTCACTTCTTCCATACTCCTCCCCAATTTGATATCCAATTTTTCTTTATCTAAATCATTTGATACTCTCATCACCTTACTCTTTTCTATGTTCACTTTCAACTTTCTACCATTACACACATTCCCAAATTCGTCCACTAACCTTTGCAATTTTTCTTTAGAATCTCCCATAAGCACAGTATCATCAGCAAAAAGTAACTGTGTCACTTCCCATTTTGTATTTAATTCCCCATAATTTAATCCCACCCCTCTCCCAAACACCCTAGCATTTGCTTCTTTTATAACCCCATCTATAAATATATTAAACAACCATGGTGACATTACACATCCCTGTCTAAGACCTACTTTTACTGGGAAGTAGTCTCCCTCTCTTTTACACACCCTAATCTGAGCCTCACTATCCTCATAAAAACTCTTTACAGCATTTAGTGACTTACCACCTATTCCATATACTTGCAACATCTGCCACATTGCTCCCCTATCCACTCTGTCATATGCCTTTTCTAAATCCATAAATGCAATAAAAACTTCCCTACCTTTAAATACTGCTCACATATGTGCTTCAATGTAAACACTTGATCTACACATCCCCTACCCACTCTAAAACCTCCTTGCTCATCCGCAATTCTACATTCTGTCTTGCCTCTAATTCTTTCAATAATAACCGTACCGTTAACTTTTCCTGGTATACTCGGTAAACTTATTCCTCTATAATTTTTACAGTCTCTTTTGTCCCCCTTCCCTTTATATAAAGGGACTATACACGCTCTCTGCCATTCCCTAGGTACCTTCCCCTCTTTCATACATTTTTTTTTTTTATCACACTGGCCAATTCCCACCAAGGCAGGGTGGCCCGAAAAAGAAAAACTTCATACATTTATTAAACAAAAATACCAACCACTCCAACACTGCCCCCCTCCCCCCCCCTGCTTTTAACATTTCTGTCATGATCCCGTCAGTTCCAGCTGCTTTACCCCCTTTCATTCTACGTAATGCCTCACGCACCTCCCCCACACTCACTTCCTGCTCTTCTTCACTCCTAAAAGATGATGTACCTCCCTGGCCAGTGCATGAAATTACTGCCTCCCTTTCTTCGTTGACATTTAAAAGTTCCTCAAAATATTCTTGCCATCTACCCAAAACCTCACTACCCAAAACCATCCACTAACTCCCCTTCTCTGTTTTTAACTGATAAATCCATGTGTTCCCTAGGCTTTCTTGACTTGTTTAACTCCAAAATTTTTTCTTATTTTCATTAAAATTCCTTGACAGTACCTCTCCCACTCTATCATCCGCTCTCCTTTTGCACTCTCTCACCACTCTCTTCACCTTTCTTTTACTTTCCATATACTCTACTCTTCTTATAACACTTCTGCTTTGTAAATACCTCTCATAAGGTACCTTTTTCTCTCTTATCACACCCTTTACTTCATCATTCCACCAATCACTCCTCTTTCCTCCTGCACCCACCCTCCTATAACCACAAACTTCTGCCCCACATTCTAATACTGCATTTTTAAAAATATTCCAACCCTCTTCAACCCCTCTCCCCCACTACTCATACTTGCACCAGTCCACCTTTCTGCCAGTTGTAATTATCAGAAGATGAAAATGAGGATAAAAGGTATATCAGCAACACTTCTGCAAGCGGCAGGAGTCGATGTTGCTGTCAGGTGAGCATCCAGCGCCAACTTCATGGGCTTATGTCTTGGTGAGAACTGACCCTAATTTTTTTTTTTTATCTTGTAACTTGTAGAAAAATGTGCTTTTCATTTAAAAAAAAAAAATTGTTTTTCAAAATATTCTGAGTGCTACGTGAGTGAATGTAGATCTATATTTGGACAGTTTAAGGGTTAAAGAGTGGTGTATATTAATAAACTATATTGGGCAATGAGAGTGATGTTATATTTTGTCATGTGCATGTATGGGACCACAATAAGTATTCCGAAAATTGCAAACTACATTTAAATCTGATAATAATGTAAACAGGCATATTGTATAATCAAAATGTATTGTGTCTGTTACAAATTTTAATTTGTTAACCAATTTAATTTTAACAGTTAATTCATGTGCAGATCAGTGGCATACACTTAACCCTTTCAGGGTCCAGAGACCAAATTTCAAAGGGTGCACCAGTGTCCAAGAATTTAAAAAAAAAAATTTTGTTATTATTCTTATGAAATGGTAGAGAATCTTTTTCTGAAGGTAATAAAACAAAAAGTATGAAATTTGATGGAAAATTGACGAAATTATGCTCTCGCGAATTTTGATGTATCAGTGATATTTACGAATCAACGATTTTGCTGACTTTGACTCCGATTTTAGGCCAATTACATTATTCCAGTCGACCAAATTCTTAGCTATTTCACTAGTATTACTTCTATTTTATCGATTGAGCACAAGAAATCGCCCAGTCAACTGTTTCAACTACAAAGTAAAGTGATCGGAAATAGGTAATTTGGCCAATTTAACACAAAGTTCAAAATATTCCAATTTCAAAATAGGGTCCAGAATAAACAATGCAGGCATTCCTGGCACTAAACTAACATTGCCTCTGTTCATTAATGTTTTCAGGCTTTACAAATGAATTCCATTTTGATTTTTTATTCACATAATGAATTTTTTTTCAAACCAAAAAATAGAATATTTACTGTTATGCAATATTGTAATTATTGTATAAATATCATCATCACATTTGTGAATGTATATTGGACCCACCAGCTGGCGTGTATTAGACGTGTGAGGTCGTTTGTTTACTCTTGAACATCGACAAAAATTTAACATTTTCGCTACTTTGAGCTCAGTTTCAAGCCATTTCCAGTACTAAAACCAATCAAAATCAACTCTACTTCTGTAATATATCTTCCATTCTATCAAATGAGACCAAGAAATCTCAAATACAACTATAAAAAACATACGAAAAAAGACTGCAAAGTCAGTTTTAATAAAAAATCACGGTTTCAGTTTTTTTCTCTCATTATGCACTGTGTGTTGCAGGATTTGTTTTATGTGGTGCACACATACCACACAGATGTATTCTCTTATATCTAGACCCAAATTTACCACTCACAGCTTATCAGAGTGAGCTGAGCTCATGGCGTAGATCTATGGTTTGGACCCTGAACATAAAGCTGTAGATCTACGGGACGGACCCTGAAAGGGTTAATTCAAGTGTAAGTCAGTAGTGACATACAGTACAGATGCTTGGCAATTAAATTATTTGTGGCAGTGAGATTAATGGAAGTCAGATCACACTTCTTCTGGATGATGGTTGGCTCATACAGTTCTCATTCCAGCTGAAAAGACCCTGTGACATGGAGCAATATCATTTATTCTTTGTCTTTTTTAATAACCATTTTATGTACTCTATGATGTAATTTGCATTGTAGTTTGGTTGATATTTATTGCTTCCAGGGAATAAAAAATAACGACCACTTCGGATTTATCTGTCGTGAGTTAAGTGGAGATGCTCCCTGCTATCTTGGCTATGTCTTTAAGTGTCAGATTTGCTCAATAACAGATGAAATTATGCAAGGTAAGCCTATCTTTTCACAACAGTAGCAAAAGATTATTAAAAAAAAAGAACGAGAGAGATTTTATATAGGTTTAAGTGTCAGATTTGCTCAATAACAGATGAAATTATGCAAGGTAAGCCTATCTTTTCACAACAGTAGCAAAAGATTATTAAAAAAAAAGAACGAGAGAGAGATTTTAAATAGGTATATATAGTAACTTGTCACATATTCTCTAATTACTTGTTCGTTATTTCATTTCTTGAATAATTATTTTCCCCTAATTGTTAAATACTTTTTTAGGTATTATGTATTAAACAATTAAAGAATAATTACTTTAACAAATATTGTTATTAGTTTGATCTAATTTTTAGTTAAATATGAGTCTGTAAGGGAAAGCATGAGCTCCAGCTCTGGGTTCCTCCTCTTATCTTTTATCTGATTTGCATTATTGAGCTCTATCATGTATATTTTTTTAATCCTTGTATGGAGTCATTGTCTACTGTGTCATTGTTATCATTAGTCTTCTTTACAATTTTTAATCCTTGTATGGAGTAATTGTCTACTGTGTCATTGTTATCATTCCTGTTCTTTACAAATTATTTTGAAAAATAGTTCTAATATTTTTCATGTTTGGGTGTGAAATATCAAATTGTGTCCTCTTGCTCTTGTTGTATTCCTGGTAAAGAGCCTATCTTTGTCTAGTTTGTCTTGTTCATGTTTTTTAGTATTATTTATTTTGTGATTATAGCCTTTCTTGTTCTGTCCTCCAGTGACAAGGCCTAGATTGCAGATTCTTTCTTCAATGTTCATTTTCCTCAGGTCAGCCACTACAGTGCTTCAATTCCTGCTTTGTATAGACAGTTTATCCTATAAATTTTTTATATTCCCATGAGCCCCCTTTCAACTATTAGTCATTATTTATGAAGAAAATATTCTTGTCTGCACTACTGCTTTATAATTTGAAAGTCTCTCTTGATCTCCCTATTGCTGGCACCAAGTGATTTTCCTCATCTTCTTTCTTGTATTAATATACTGTAACACCTGTCTTCAACAGGGCATTTCCATTGCTGTCAGTCTTTCTTGGCAATTCATAATTCCTAAATTTGGAATTTTTTTTGTTTTTGTTTGTAAGGCTGTTAAATGTTTTGATGTTCTAGTAAGTACAGATGGCTAATTCATTTTCTATAATATTTTTAAGACTCTTAATAAAAAATTAACTTCTTTGATATGTAAGATTTTTCAGATATAAATTTGAATTGCATATTATTCATAGAGGTCTTGGCAGTTTTTCTCTAATTCTAATGTTTTATCAGCATCCTCACCCATTTTTATAGTGCAAGCACTGTTTTTCATGTCTGGCTAACTGGTTTCCCTGAATACCTTCATAAATGTTATCTAGCTCACACTCCAACAGCATGTTCATTAAAAATCACTGGTCTCTATTCACTCATATATAACATGCTAATACAAACATGCTGGATGCTCATGTCCCTAAAATTCAATTATTACATTTTGTTTGCCATATACATTATCATCCTTCATGTAGGTCTCAGCAAAGCCTTCGCAGCTATTCATGAAGCACAAATTCGAGAACGTCAAGAAAATCTCCTATGTGATCAGTGCCCAATGAAATGGTTCAGTCATCTTTGTACAGAGGTTGAGGGTAAGTAAAGCAATAATATCCAGCAATACAAATTATGTAATTCTTACTAGTTGTAAGCAGATTATAAAAGCTAATCATGTCATTTACTTGCTTTTCATATTTTCATGTAGTAGTACCTTTGTCCTTAGAAAGGCACTTTGAGGAGTTGATCTTAGTAGACACTTCATAGTCACATTATCTTACTCCCATTTTTCCCACCACACTTTTCCTGTTCCCTTTCATACTCCTTTCACCTTGTTTCTTCATTCCTACCCCTTTCATCCTCCCCCCCCCCCTCCCCATTAACCCAAGCTTATTCTTCTACACTACTGTTCCCTTCCACTCTTTTCTCTCCTTACTTCTAGACTACTCTTTTTTTCCATCCACTCATTTCTCTGCTCTTGCTCCACAATTTTTCCTCCTTATTACCTCCCTCCTTATTCTCTCACTTATTCTTTCCTTCTTATTCCTTTCCCACTCATATGCTTGCCTCACTTTACTATTTCTTTCTATTTTTTCTCACCTGCTGATGATTCTTCTCCTTCCTCCCATGTTTTCCTTCTATTCTTTTCTCTTCTTTCTTTTCACTAAATGTTTACTTACAGTAATTTTTTTTTCAACAAACTGGCTGTATCCCACCAAAACAGGGTGACCTAAAAAGAAAAATGATTTTTTTTTTTAATTTAGTAATTTATTCAGGAGAAGGGGTTACTAGCCCCTTGCTCCTGGCTTTTCAGTTGCCTCTTACAACATGCATGACTTACAGAGGAAGAATTTTTTCCACTTCCCTGTGGAGATAAGAGGATTTAGAGAAGAATAAGAACTATTAATAAAGTAGAAGAAAACCCAGATGGGTGTGTAAATACAGTGGACCCCTGGTTTTTGGCCGTAATCCGTTCCTGAAGGTTAATGGAAATAAAATTAATTAGTTCCAAACAAAAATATTTGCAAAAAAATTATTTTTTTTTACAATTATGTAAGCATTACATACCTTTATTGAAGGCTAATGCTGGCTTCTGGAAGATAGGGAGGAGGAAAGAGGAAGGAGTTAGTGTTTGGAAGGGGAATCCCCCTCCATGAAGACTTTAGGTAGCAATGCCTTCTCTGGGGTTACTTCCCTTCTCTGTCTTTTTATGCCACTAGAACCAGCTTGAGAGTCACTGGAGCCCTGTCTCACAAAATAACTGTCCAGAGTGCTCTGTTTCTGGCATCTCTTTAAGATTTCCCTGAAGTGGGACAGGGTTTTGTCACAAAACATGTTGCAGATATGGCTTGTTTCAGCTTTGTCAGGGTTGTGTTTCTCTACAAAAGCTTGCAAACTGGTCCACATTGCACACACCTCTTTAATCTCTGAAGAAGGCACCTCCTTCACTCCCTCTTCCTCCTCCTCTGAAGCAAGTTCCTCAGCTGCAGTCTGTTGCTGTTCAAGTTGAAGCTCTTGCAGCTCTTCAGTAGTAAGCTCTTCCCTGTGGTCCTCTGCCAACTCTTCCACATCCTCACCACTCGCCTCCAACCCCAGGGACTTCCCCAAAGACACAATAGAGTCCACAGGGTCAGCAGGGTCAAGGTCATAGTGAGTCTCAAACCCTTCAAAATCTCTCTCTTGGACATAATCTGGCCACAGTTTTCTCCAAGCAGAGTTCAAAGTCCTGGAAGTCACTCCCTCCAAAGCCTTACCTATAAGGTTTATGGAGTTGTAGATGTTGAAGTGACTCCTCCGGAACTCTCTTAGGATCAACTGAGTGTCCGAGGTCACTTCAAAGCACTTTTGAAACACTGCTTTTGTGTAGAGTTTTTTGAAGTTAGAAATGACCTGCTGGTCCATGGACTGGAGGAGAGGAGTGGTGTTAGGAGGCAAGAACTTCACTTTTATAAAACTGAAGTCCCTAAACACTTGGTCTTCCAAGTCTGGAGGATGTGCAGGAGCAGTGTCCAGTAATAGGAGGCACTTGAGTGGCAATTTCTTTTCCAGGAGGTATTTTTTCACACTTGGGCCAAACACATCATTAACCCACTCTTTGAAAATTTGCCTTGTGACCCATGCCTTATGATTAGCTTTCCACATCACACACAATTTATTCTTCATGACATTATTTGTCTTAAACACACTGGGATTTTCTGAGCGATACACAAGTAAAGGCTTCACTTTGAAATCCCCACTAGCATTACCACACAATAAAAGAGTAAGCCTGTCTTTTATAGGCTTGTGTCCTGGCAGTGCCTTTTCCTCCTGGGTAATGTAGGTCCTGTTTGGCATTTTCTTCCAAAACAAGCCTGTTTCATCACAATTGAAAACTTTTTGGGGTTTGAATCCTTCAGCCTTTACATAGTCCTGGAATTTGTGAACATACTTTTCAGCCGCACATTTGTCAGAACTTGCAGCCTCACCATGCCTTACAACATTGTGTATGCCACTACACCTCTTAAATCTATCAAACCATCCTTTGCTGGCCCTAAATTCACAAACTGCAGCACTTGTTCCAGGCATTTTCTTTGAAGATCCTCATGCAACTGCTTTGCCTTCTCACAAATGATTGACTCCACTACACTGTCTTTCACTAATTCTTTTTCCTTAATCCACAATAATAATAACTTTTTCATCTCTTCCATTATCGGTGTCCTTTGTTTAGTTAGAAAAGCTACTCCTTTTGCAACATTAGCATCTTTGATTTGTTGTTTCTTTACCAGGATGGATTTAATTGTTGATTTATTCTTGCTGTACATCCTGGCAAATTCCACCACCTTCATATCACTCTTAAATTTTTCTATCACTTCACGTTTAAATTCCATGGTGTTTCTCACTTTCTCTACCACAGGAACTTTACTAGGAACTTTCTTTGGAGCCATGGTTACATATTTCACAGTTGCACTGCAAGAAAAACCACTAAAAACAATGGTAAACAAGCGAAATGTTTGGATGTATGAGCAGAAGCTTCCTCAGCTACCGAGAGACAAAGCCAAACTGCCCCAGCCAGTGGATAGACGCATCCAAAATGGCCGATTACCGAGTGCCGAAAACCCCAGCGATAACCGAGTTGGCCGATAACCAAACTGGCCGATAACTGGGGGTCCACTGTATGCGTATGCGTGCATGTGTAGTGTGACCTAAATGTAAATAGAAGTAGCAAGATATACCTGTTATCCCATGTGTTTGAGACTGAAAAAAAGACACCAGCAGTCCTACTGTTGCGTAAAACAAATACAGGTTTCCATTTCACACTTGGCAGGATGGTAGTACCTCCCTGGGTGGTTGCTGTCTTCCAGCCTACTGCCTCCACTTACAGTAAATGTACACAAATAAAACTTTCACTTTTCATCCTCTCCCTCTCTTTCCTTCATCTGACTACTCCCTGCACTTTCTCCAATTTTTCCTCACCACTTTTACCCCATTTTTTTCTGTTGCGTTTTTTTTTAATGCTTATTTCTCCCTCACCTCTGCCTCTCTTCTTTTTCTCTTAATTTTCCCAACTTGTTTCTCTATTTCACTATTCTTTTACACTCCTTCCCCCTCTCTTTCTCTTCCTTACTCATTTTTTTTCCTGCATTCTTTCTCTTGCTCATTTGCTTCCTCACATTTTCCCCTCACCACTGCCTCCCTTCTTTTTCTCTTAATTTTCCCAACTTGTTTATCTCTCTCACTATTTTTTACACTCCTTCCTTTTCTCTTTCTCTTCCCCACTCTGCCTACCTTCTTTTTCTCTTAATTTTCCTAACTTGTTTCTCTATTTCACTATTCTTTTACACTCCTTCCTCCTCTCTTCCTCTTCCCTACTCATTTTTTTCCTGCATTCTTTCTCTTGCTCATTTGCTTCCTCACATTTTTCCCTCACAACCCAGGAGTCCAAAGGCCTGTTATCCTGGGTGTAAAGGGAGCTAAATAAACATAACAGACAAATCTTTTGACTTATATTATCCTTCACCAAGTAAGAACAGAATTATGTACACTATGTACAACAATAGGTATTAGTGCACTCCACGGTAAGCAAGGCAGAATAGAAGCTCCTAGAGAGCAGACCATGCTTCAACCAGTTCTAGAATGGGAATGACAAGGGCAGACAGGTGTGTGGTACCCACAACACCTCTGTGATTACCAAAACCATCTTCTCATTGGCTGGAACCTGGATACTGATTGAACAGTGGGGCCCCATTGTCAATCCTTAGCACCTGGTTTGCTGGAGATAGCCTTTCAGTGAGGGTGTATACATGCGCCGAATAAAGGGTACATACTCTTTGCATGCCACACTCTTAATTTTCCCAACTTGTTTCTTGCTTTCACTATTCTTTTACACTCCTTCCTCCTCTCTTCCTCTTCCCTACTCATTTTTTCCTGCATTCTTTCTCTTGCTCATTTGCTTCCTCACATTTTCCCCTCACTATTTGCCACCTCTATTTTTTCCATTCCCACTCATTTGCCATTGCCCATTCTTTCCTTTCTCCTGGCACTTGTTACACTCAATTTTTCTTCTTCCCACTCATTTGCTACTCCCCTCTTTATGGTTTTGTTACTCCCATTCTTCCATTCTGAGTAGTGTTTATTGTAAGAAGTCAGGTGTGGGAGGTATGGTAGCCCTCCTGGCCACCTCACCCACACATAATATACTATGACATTTAAAACGCCCTAGAGTGGTAAAATGCACATACAGTACACTCATTACTTATCTTAAAATAATTGTAATCTTAACACTTGAATGGTCCAAACATAAATATACGTTCTTACACGTAGCGCCCTAAACGTATATACAGTGGACCCCCGGTATTCGATGGCATTGGTATTCGATGCATTATCTCGCAAAAAATTTGCCTCGGTATTCGATTGAAAACCCAGTATTCAATACGATTCGTACGAGACGTGTCCATGTGTGGCCTGAACTGCCCCGTGTGTGCCAGTGTTTACAAGCCAGCCAGTGTGCGCGCATCTTAGGATACATTCGGTACATTCCATATTATCCATATTATCACTGTGTTTGGTGCTTGTTTCTGCAAAATAAGTCACTATGGGCCCCAAGAAAGCTTCTAGTGCCAACCCTTTGAGAAAAACGGCGCTAATGACTTATGAAATGAAGAAAGAGATAATTGCAAAGTACGAAAGTGGAGTGCATGTGTCAGAGCTGGTTAGGTTGTATAATAAACCCCAATCAACCATGTCTACTATAGTGACCAGGAAAACGGCAATCAAGGAAGCTGTTCTTGCAAAAGGTGCAACTGTGATTATGAAACAGCAACCGCAAGTGTTAGAAAATGTTAAGAGACTGTTATTGGTGTGGATAAATGAAAAGCAGATAGCAGGAGATAGCATCTCTCAAGCGATCATTTGTGAAAAGGCTAGGCAGTTGTATGACGATTTGGTAAAGAAATTGCCTGCAACTAGTGGCGATGTGAGTGAATTTAAGGCCAGCAAAGGTTGGTTTGAAAGATTTAAGAATCGTAGTGGCATACATAGTGTGATTAGGCATGGTGAGGCTGCCAGTTCGGACCAAAAAGCAGCTGAAAATATATATGTACAGTGGACCCCCGCATAACGATCACCTCCAAATGCGACCAATTATGTAAGTGTATTTATGTAAGTGCGTTTGTACGTGTATGTTTGGGGGTCTGAAATTGACTAATCTACTTCACAATATTCCTTATGGGAAAAATTCGGTCAGTACTGGCACCTGAACATACTACTGGAATGAAAGAAGTTCATTAACCGGGGGTCCACTGTATATATATATATATTTTTTTTTTTTTCAACGAGTCGGTCGTCTCCCACTGAGGCAGGGTGACCCAAAAAAAAGAAAGAAAATCCCCAAAAAGAAAATACTTTCATCATCATTCAACACTTTCACCACACTCACACATTATCACTGCTTTTGCAGAGGTGCTCAGAATACAACAGTTTAGAAGCATATACGTATAGAGATACACAACATATCCCTCCAAACTGCCAATATCCCAAACCCCTCCTTTAAAGTGCAGGCATTGTACTTCCCATTTCCAGGACTCAAGTCCGACTATATGAAAATAACCGGTTTCCCTGAATCCCTTCACTAAATATTACCCTGCTCACACTCCAACAGATCGTCAGGTCCCAAGTATCATTCGTCTCCATTCACTCCTATCTAACATGCTAATGCACGCTTGCTGGAAGTCCAAGCCCCTCGCCCACAAAACCTCCTTTACCCCCTCTTTCCAAGCCTTTTGAGGACGACCCCTACCCCTCTTTCCTTCTCCTTTAGATTTATATGCTTTCCATGTCATTCTACTTTAATCCATTCTCTCTAAATGACCAAACCACCTCAACAATCCCTCTTCTGCCCTCTGACTAATGCTTTTATTAACTCCACACCTTCTCCTAATTTCCACACTCCGAATTTTCTGCATAATATTTACACCACACATTGCCCTTAGACAGGACATCTCCACTGCCTCCAACCATCTCCTCGCTGCTGCATTTACCACCCAAGCTTCACATCCATATAAGAGTGTTGGTACTACTATACTTTCATACATTCCCTTCTTTGCCTCCATAGATAACGTTTTTTGACTCCACATATACCTCAACACACCACTCACCTTTTTTCCCTCATCAATTCTATGATTAACCTCATCCTTCATAAATCCATCCGCCGACACGTCAACTCCCAAGTATCTGAAAACATTCACTTCTTCCATACTCCTCCTCCCCAATTTGATATCCAATTTTTCTTTATCTAAATCATTTGATACCCTCATCACCTTACTCTTTTCTATGTTCACTTTCAACTTTCTACCTTTACACACATTCTCAAACTCATCCACTAACCTTTGCAATTTTTCTTTAGGATCTCCCATAAGTACAGTATCATCAGCAAAAAGTAACTGTGTCAATTCCCATTTTGAATTTGATTCCCCATAATTTAATCCTACCCCTCTCCCGAACACCCTAGCATTTACTTCTTTTACAACCCCATCTATAAATATATTAAACAACCATGGTGACATTACACATCCCTGTCTAAGACCTACTTTTACCGGGAAGTATTCTCCCTCTCTTCTACACACCCTAACCTGAGCCTCACTATCCTCATAAAAGCTCTTTACAGCATTTAGTAACTTACCACCTATTCCATAAACTTGCAACATCTGCCACATTGCTCCTCTATCCACTCTATCATATGCCTTTTCTAAATCCATAAATGCAATAAAAACTTCCCTACCTTTATCTAAATACTGTTCACATATATGCTTCAATGTAAACACTTGATCTACACATCCCCTACCCACTCTGAAGCCTCCTTGCTCATCTGCAATTCTACATTCTGTCTTACCTCTAATTCTTTCAATTATAACCCTACCGTATACTTTTCCTGGTATACTCAGTAAACTTATTCCTCTATAATTTTTACAATCTCTTTTGTCCCCTTTCCCTTTATATAAAGGGACTATACATGCTCTCCGCCAATCACTAGGTACCTTCCCCTCTTTCATACAATTATTAAACAAAAGTCCCAACCACTCCAACACTATATCCCCCCCTGCTTTTAACATTTCTGTCATGATCCCATCAGTTCCAGCTGCTTTACCCCCTTTCATTCTACGTAATGCCTCACGTACCTCCACCACACTTACATTCTGCTCTTCTTCACTCCTAAAAGATGGTATACCTCCCTGGCCAGTGCATGAAATTACCACCTCCCTTTCTTCCTCAACATTTAAAAGTTCCTCAAAATATTCTCGCCATCTACCTAATACCTCCCTCTCCCCATCTACTAACTCCCCTACTCTGTTTTTAATGGACAAATCCATATTTTCCCTAGGCTTTCTTATCTTGTTTAACTCACTCCAAAATTTTTTCTTATTTTCATTAAAATTTCTTGACAGTGCCTCTCCCACTCTTTCATCTGCTCTCCTTTTGCACTCTCTCACCACTCTGTTCACCTTTCTTTTACTCTCCATATACTCTGCTCTTCTTATAACACTTCTGCTTTGTAAAAACCTCTCATAAGCTACCTTTTTCTCTTTTATCACACCCTTTACTTCATCATTCCACCAATCACTCCTCTTTCCTCCTGCCCCCACCCTCCTATAACCACAAACTTCTGCCCCACATTCTAATATTGCATTTTTAAAACTATTCCAACCCTCTTCAACCCCCCCACTACTCATCTTTGCACTAGCCCACCTTTCTGCCAATAGTCGCTTATATCTCGCCCGAACTTCCTCCTCCTTTAGTTTATACACTTTCACCTCCCTCTTACTTGTTGTTGCCACCTTCCTCTTTTCCCATCTACCTCTTACTCTAACTGTAGCTACAACTAAATAATGATCTGATATATCAGTTGCCCCTCTATAAACATGTACATCCTGGAGCCTACCCATCAACCTTTTATCCACCAATACATAATCTAACAAACTACTTTCATTACGTGCTACATCATACCTTGTATATTTATTTATCCTCTTTTTCATAAAATATATATTACTTATTACCAAATTTCTTTCTACACATAGCTCAATTAAAGGCTCCCCATTTACATTTACCCCTGGCACCCCAAATTTACCTACTACTCCCTCAATAACATTTTTACCCACTTTAGCATTGAAATCCCCAACCACCATTACTCTCACACTTGATTCAAAACTCCCCACGCATTCACTCAACATTTCCCAGAATCTCTCTCTCTCCTCTACACTTCTCTCTTCTCCAGGTGCATACACGCTTACTATAACCCACTTTTCACATCCAATCTTTATTTTACTCCACATAATCCTTGAATTTATGCATTTGTAGTCCCTCTTTTCCTGCCATAGCTTATCCTTCAACATTATTGCTACTCCTTCTTTAGCTCTAACTCTATTTGAAACCCCTGACCTAATCCCATTTATTCCTCTCCATTGAAACTCTCCCACCCCCTTCAGCTTTGTTTCACTTAAAGCCAGGACATCCAGTTTCTTCTCATTCATAACATCCACAATCATCTCTTTCTTATCATTTGCACAACATCCATGCACATTCAGACTTCCCACTTTGACAATTTTCTTCTTATTATTCTTTTTAGTAATCTTTACAGGAAAAGGGGTTACTAGCCCATTGTTCCCGGCATTTTAGTTGACTTTTACAACACGCATGGCTTACGGAGGAAAGATTCTTATTCTACTTCCCCATGGATATAAAAGGTAAAGTAATAAGACCAAGAACTATTAAGATAAAATCAAAGAAAACTCAGATGAGTGTGTATAAATAAATGTGTACATGTATGTGTAGTGTGACCTAAGTGTAAGTAGAAGTAGCAAGACGTACCTGTAATCTTGCATATTTATGAGACAGACAAAAGATACCAGCAATCCTACCATCATGTAAAACAATTACAGGCTTTCATTTTACACTCACTTGGCAGGACGGTAGTACCTCCCTGGGTGGTTGCTGTCTACCAACCTACTACATATTATTATTATTACATATTATTATTATTACATATTATTATTATTACATATTATTATTATTACATATTATTATTATTACATATTATTATTATTACATATTATTATTATTACATATTATTATTATTACATATTATTATTCTCCTCCTCCCTCCTCCTCCTCCCTCCTCCCTCCTCCTCCTCCTCCTCCTCCTCCTCCTCCTTCCTCCTCCTCCTTCCTCCTCCTCCTTCCTCCTCCTCCTCCCTCCTCCTCCCTCCTCCTTCCTCCTCCTCCTCCTCCTCCCTCCCTCCTCCCTCCTCCTCCTCCCTCCTCCCACCTCCTCCTCCTCCCTCCTCCTCCTCCCTCATCCTCCTCCCTCCTCCTCCTCCCTCCTCCTCCTCCTCCTCCTCCTCCCTCCTCCTCCTCCCTCCTCCTCCTCCCTCCTCCTCCTCCTCCTCCTCCTCCCTCCTCCTCCCTCCTCCTCCTCCTCCCTCCTCCTTCTCCCTCCTCCTTCTCCCTCCTCTCTGCTCTCTCCCTCCTCCTCTCTCCCTCCTCCTCTCTCCCTCCTCCTCTCTCCCTCCTCCTCTCTCCCTCCTCCTCTCTCCCTCCTCCTCCTCCCTCCTCCTCCTCCCTCCTCCTCCTCCTTCCTCCTCCTTCCTCCTCCTCCCTCCTCCTCCTCCCTCCTCCTCCTCCCTCCTCCTCCTCCCTCCTCCTCCTCCCTCCTCCTCCTCCCTCCTCCTCCTCCTCCCTCCTCCTCCTCCCTCCTCCTCCTCCTCCTCCCTCCTCCTCCTCCTCCTCCCTCCTCCTCCTCCTCCCTCCTCCTCCTCCTCCCCCTCCTCCTCCTCCTCCCTCCCCCTCCTCCCCCCTCCTCCTCCCTCCCTCCTCCTCCCTCCCTCCTCCTCCCTCCTCCCTCTCCCTCCTCCTCCTCCCTCCTCCTCCCTCCTCCCTCTCCCTCCTCTTCCTCCCTCCTCCTCCTCCTCCTCCTCCTCCTCCTCCTCCTCCTCCCTTTTCCTCCTCCCTTTTCCTCCTCCCTCCTCCTCCTCCCCCCTCCTCCTCCTCCTCCCTCCTCCTCTTCCTCCTCCTCCTCCCTCCTCCTCCCTCCTAGTCCTCCCTCCTCCCTCTCCTCCTTCCTCCTCCTCCCTCTTCCTCCCTCCTCCTCCCTCCTCCTCCCTACTCCTCCTCCTCCTCCTCCTCCTCCTCCTCCTCCTCCCTCCTCCTCCTCCCTCCTCCTCCTCCTCCTCCTCCTCCCTCCTCCTCCTCCTCCCTCCTCCTCCTCCTCTCTCCTCCTCCCTCCTCCTCCTCCTCCTCCTCCTCCTCCTCCCTCCTCCCTCCTCCTCCCTCCTCCTCCTCTCTCCTCCTCCCTCCTCCTCCACCCTCCTCCTCCTCTCCAAAACATTGCTGGGACCTATAAATACTTTGTTTATATTCCAAGACAATAGTAAATGGCTAAGGCAGGTGTAAATGTCCACCTGTCAATGTCTTTGTGACAATTTGAGTACCTAATACTAGTATCAGAACAAAGATTGGTTATAAAATGACAAGAACTACTACAAATTGTAATTATCAGAACATAAAAATTACATAAAATAATATGAAAAATAAAAAAAAAAGGTGTATCGGCAACACTTCCGCAAGCAGCAGGACTCGATGTTGCTGTCACATGAGCATCCAGTGCCAACTTCTCGGCCTCGTATCTCAGTAAGTACTGACCCTAATTTTTTTTTATTTTATAACACTTAGAAAAAGGTGCTCTTTTTTTTCCTATAAAAAAACATTTTTTTTTTTTTTCAAAATATTCGGGGCGCTGCGCGAGTGAACGTATATATACGTTTGGACCGTTTAAGGGTTAAGGTAACAGTTATAAGTGTTTGTGTTTGCCTTCTAATTACAGTGGAACCTCGGTTGTCAATTGCATCACTTGTTGTATAAATTGGTTTTTAACCCTTAAATTGTCCAAGCAAATCTACATTCACATGCATAGCTCTCCAAAAGTAGATCTACATTTCTTTTACATATTTTCAAATATAACAAAAAAAAAAAAAGTAGCTCAAAGTTTTTTTACACATTTTCAAATCTAAACAAACACAAAGAAGATCTACTTTTTTACTTACTTTCAAATGTTGAAAAAACGTAGATCTACGTTTGGACAGTTTAAGGGTTAATGAGGTGTTTTTTGTGCATTCTCTTGGTTGTAGGCAGACAAATTTTTACTTGTACGGAAAGGGATAAAGCGGCTTAGGTCATGTGCTCACGGAATGTGCACTAGACAGAGTCGAGAGCTTGGAAAACGAGTTGCTGGGGGAGTTCAGTTTTATAACTATGAAGTTCTTGCCTCCTAACACCACTCCTCTCATCCAGCCCATGGACCAGCAAGTCATTTCTCACTTTAAAAGACTCTACTCCAAAGCCCTTTTTGAAAGGTGCTTTGAAGTCACTTCGGGAACAAATTTAGTCCTCATGGAGCTCTGAAAGGACCATTTCAGTATCCTCATCTGCTTGAGGCTTATAGACAAAGCCTGTGGGAATGTGTCTTCCAGGATCATGCAGTCAGCATGGAAGAAATTGTGGCCTGATTTTGTGGCAGCCAAGGATTTTGAAGGCTTTGAAGATGAGCCTGAGCCACTAAGGGTTATTATGTCCCTGGAGAAGTCCTTGGACCTAGAAGTGACTGAAGATGATGTGGAGGAGTTGGTGGAGGAGCATAGAACTCATCTCACCACAGAAGACCTTGTAGACCTTCATAAGCAGCAGCAACAGATTGCAGCGAGGAGCTGTCATCAGAGGAAGAGGGAAGGGATGTTTTGCCCAGTGCACTTGTCAAGGAAATGTGTGCTAAATGGCATGAAGTACAGGAGTTTGCTGAAAAATATCATCTAGACAAAGCAGTGACCATCCCTGTCTCTCTGACATGTACTGTGACAGTGTAATGTCTCAATTTAGACAAGTGTTAAAAATGAGTCTGTAACAAACCTCACTGGACCAGTTTTTAGTGAGACAAAGAACCTTTGAGCTGGAACAAGGTGTTAGTGGTGAAAAGAGACAAAGAAGAGAAACAACACCAGAAGGACAGTTGCCTGACATATTAATAGAAGAAGACTGTCCTTCCAAGCAGTAACATTCCTCCCTCCTCTCCTCTACCTCCTCCTTCCAGTGTGCCATTAGCTCACCTCTGATAGGTAAGGGGCAGTTAAATTTTTGTTTACTGTACAGTATTTCAGTTAAATTTTTACTTACTGTACATTATTTCAGTTGCATTTTTATTTAGTGTGTTCATTTTTAGTTTCCCTGTGCTGTATAATTTTATACATTGTTCTGTGTAGCAGTTAGTATATCATTAATATTATTATATTGTCATATGGGGTCTGGAATGGATTAGTTCTATTTATGTATTCTTTATGGGAGAAATTGCTTTGGTTGTCATTGATTTTGGTTGTCGAATCGATATCTGGAATGAATTAAATTCAAAAACCAAGGTTCCACTGTATGTGATTTATCATTGTTGATGATTGAGTGTTAATGATATATTCATTATTGATAATTGGAATATTACCTTGATGAAGTTTTCATCTTTCTGCATTATTAGGCTTGCCAGCTGCCAAGGCACACATCACCATTAAGAAGCGTTTATCATCTCTGCCCGAGGAAGAGAAAAGTATCTTGATAGCCAAGTATGAAGGAGCAGAAACATCAGATGTACAAGTACAAAATAACATTTTAATGATGCTGCTGAGAGCTCACTTTGAGAATAAGCAAGCCATGCATTCTCACACTGCCCTTCCTGGGGGTGGAGTCAAGTGAGTCCTGTCATATACAATATTACAATTACCAGTGAATGCTGAAACTGTAAATAATACTCTTAATAAAATAATTATGAAAATGTACATTTGAACTCTCAAACATTCATGTGTGTCCTATACATATGCAGGTGTATGCAAGGGAGACATGGATACATTCATTCATTTTTCTCTCTCTACCATCAGGCCAGATTATGTAGGCTCTAATTTGGAATCTTCCCTTCGCCGGGCTAAGAAAAGCTTGACAACATCTTTCAATCAACTTCTAAAGAGAGAAGGCCGAGAGAGTGAGAGTGCAGAGAGAGAAATTGCAAGTGATGAGGTAAGTCACCTGGTCATTAAGTGCTAGCAATCACTAGATGAGAAAATTATTCCAAAAGCATTGCACATATACAGTGCTCATCATTAAAGTAATAACCTCCTTTTGTAGGTTTGTTGATGAGACTGAAAGTTATTCTGGCCTGGCAACTTAAAGCAGAATATCTCAGAATTCCCTAAGACTACTGGCTATATCCTTAGTTTCTTGTAGACTTGGATGGTGGATAGATTTGTGTTCATGTTCCCCCTCTGCTGTGTAGTGTTGAATGCCAAGTTTGCAGCCCATCTTCTTAACCACAGATGTCATAGCAGAAGCCATCGATGTGTGAGAGTCTAGTGAGGACCTGGATAACATGCACACATCAAATGCACATCCAGGGAAGCCTAGAAAAATGTCCCCATTAACACTAACTATAATATAAAAATTGTTCTGTTATCACTTGTCCGAATATTTCACGCATTGTGGTGCAATGATTCTTATGGAAGACGGTGCTCCTTGTCACACCTTGAAATCTTTTGTGCAGTGACTGTGTGCTTGCAAGATACCATTCTTTCAAACAATAATTTACTTGAGCTTCATGTATTTCACTTTGATAATAAAAAATTAGCTTTCACTAGCACAGTCCTTTATGTATTAGAATTAGTATAAGTATTAGTATCAGTACATATTAGTATCAGTATATTAGTATCAGTATTAGAATGTGGAGCAGAAGTTTGTGGTTATAGGAGGGTGGGGGCAGGAGGAAAGAGGAGTGATTGGTGGAATGATGAAGTAAAGGGTGTGATAAAAGAGAAGAAGGTAGCTTACGAGAGGTTTTTACAAAGCAGAAGTGTTAAAAGAAGAGCAGAGTATATGGAGAGTAAAAGAAAGGTGAAGAGAGTGGTGAGAGAGTGCAAAAGGAGAGCAGATGAAAGAGTGGGAGAGGCACTGTCAAGAAATTTTAATGAAAATAAGAAAAAATTTTGGAGTGAGTTAAACAAGTTAAGAAAGCTTAGGGAAAGTATGGATTTGTCAGTTAAAAACAGAGTAGGGGAGTTAGTAGATGGGGAGAGGAAGGTATTAGGTAGATGGCGAGAATATTTTGAGGAACTTTTAAATGTTGAGAAAGAAAGGGAGGCAGTAATTTCATGCACTGGCCAGGGAGGTATACCATCTTTTAGGAGTGAAGAAGAGCAGAATGTAAGGGTGGTGGAGGTACGTGAGGCATTACGTAGAATGAAAGGGGGTAAAGCAGCTGGAACTGATGTGATCATGACAGAAATGTTAAAAGCAGGGGGATATAGTGTTGGAGTGGTTGGTACTTTTGTTTAATAAATGTATGAAAGAGGGGAAGGTACCTATGGATTGGCGGAGAGCATGTATAGTCCCTTTATATAAAGGGAAAGGGGACAAAAGAGATTGTAAAAATTATAGAGGAATAAGTTTACTGAGTATACCAGGAAAAGTATACGGTAGGGTTATAATTGAAAGAATTAAAGGTAAGACAGAATGTAGGATTGCGGATGAGCAGGGAGGCTTCAGAGTGGGTAGGGGATGTGTAGATCAAGTGTTTACATTGAAGCATATATATATATTTTTTTTATTATCATCACACTGGCCGATTCCCACCAAGGCAGGGTGGCCCGAAAAAGAAAAACTTTCACCATCATTCACTCCATCACTGTCTTGCCAGAAGGGTGCTTTACACTACAGTTTTTAAACTGCAACATTAACACCCCTCCTTCAGAGTGCAGGCACTGTACTTCCCATCTCCAGGACTCAAGTCCGGCCTGCCGGTTTCCCTGAACCCCTTCATAAATGTTACTTTGCTCACACTCCAACAGCACATCAAGTATTAAAAACCATTTGTCTCCATTCACTCCTATCAAACACGCTCACGCATGCCTGCTGGAAGTCCAAGCCCCTCGCACACAAAACCTCCTTTACCCCCTCTCTCCAACCATTCCTAGGCCGACCCCTACCCCGCCTTCCTTCCACTACAGACTGATACACTCTTGAAGTCATTCTGTTTCGCTCCATTCTCTCTACATGTCCGAACCACCTCAACAACCCTTCCTCAGCCCTCTGGACAACAGTTTTGGTAATCCCGCACCTCCTCCTAACTTCCAAACTACAAATTCTCTGCATTATATTCACACGCATATATGTGAACAGTATTTAGATAAAGGTAGGGAAGTTTTTATTGCATTTATGGATTTAGAAAAGGCATATGATAGAGTGGATAGAGGAGCAATGTGGCAGATGTTGCAAGTATATTGAATAGGTGGTAAGTTACTAAATGCTGTAAAGAGCTTTTATGAGGATAGTGAGGCTCAGGTTAGGGTGTGTAGAAGAGAGGGAGACTACTTCCCGGTAAAAGTAGGTCTTAGACAGGGATGTGTAATGTCACCATGGTTGTTTAATATATTTATAGATGGGGTTGTAAAGGAAGTAAATGCTAGGGTGTTCGGGAGAGGGGTGGGATTAAATTTTGGGGAATCAAATTCAAAATGGGAATTGACACAGTTACTTTTTGCTAATGATACTGTGCTTATGGGAGATTCTAAAGAAAAATTGCAAAGGTTAGTGGATGAGTTTGAGAATGTGTGCAAAGGTAGAAAGTTGAAAGTGAACATAGAAAAGAGTAAGGTGATGAGGGTATCAAATGATTTAGATAAAGGAAAATTGGATATCAAATTGGGGAGGAGGAGTATGGAAGAAGTGAATGTTTTCAGATACTTGGGAGTTGACGTGTCGGCGGATGGATTTATGAAGGATGAGGTTAATCATAGAATTTATGAGGGAAAAAAGGTGAGTTGTGTGTTGAGGTATATGTGGAGTCAAAAAACGTTATCTATGGAGGCAAAGAAGGGAATGTATGAAAGTATAGTAGTACCAACACTCTTATATGGATGTGAAGCTTGGGTGGTAAATGCAGCAGCGAGGAGATGGTTGGAGGCAGTGGAGATGTCCTGTCTAAGGGCAATGTGTGGTGTAAATATTATGCAGAAAATTCGGAGTGTGGAAATTAGGAGAAGGTGTGGAGTTAATAAAAGCATTAGTCAGAGGGCAGAAGAGGGGTTGTTGAGGTGGTTTGGTCATTTAGAGAGAATGGATCAAAGTAGAATGACATGGAAAGCATATAAATCTATAGGGGAAGGAAGGCGGGGTAGGGGTCGTTCTCGAAAGGGTTGGAAAGAGGGGGTAAAGGAGGTTTTGTGGGCGAGGGGCTTGGACTTCCGGCAAACGTGCATGAGCGTGTTAGATAGGAGTGAATGGAGACGAATGATACTTGGGACCTGATGATCTGTTGGAGTGTGAGCAGGGTAATATTTAGTGAAGGGATTCAGGGAAACCGGTTATTTTCATATAGTCGGACTTGAGTCCTGGAAATGGGAAGTACAATGCCTGCACTTTTAAAGGAGGGGTTTGGGATATTGGCAGTTTGGAGGGATGTGTTGTGTATCTTTATACGTATGTGCTTCTAAGCTGTTGTATTCTGAGCACCTCTGTGTGAGTGTGGTGAAAGTTTTGAATGATGATGAAAGTATTTTCTTTTTGGTGATTTTCTTTTTTGGGTCACCCTGCCTCGGTGGGAGACGGCTGACTTGTTGAAAAAAAAAATAATAATAATAATAATTATAGGTAGTAGGTTGGTAGACAGCAACCACCCAGGGAGGTACTATCGTCCTGCCAAGTGAGTGTAAAACGGAAACCTGTAATTGTTTTACATGATGGTAGGATTGCTGGTGTCCTTTTTTCTGTCTCATAAACATGCAAGATTTCAGGTATGTCTTGCTACTTCTACTTACACATAGGTCACACTACACATACATGTACAAGCATATACGTATATACACACCCCTCTGGGTTTTCTTCTATTTTTCTTACTAGTTCTTGTTCTTGTTTATTTCCTCTTACCTCTATGGGGAAGCGGAACAGAATTCTTCCTCCGTAAGCCATGCATGTCGTAAGAGGTGACTAAAATGCTGGGAGCAAGGGGCTAGTAACCCCTTCTCCTGTATATATTACTAAATTTGAAAGGAGAAACTTTCATTTTTCCTTTTGTGCCACCCCAGCTCAGTGGGATACAGCTGGTGCATTGAAAGAAAGAAAGAATAATAATAATAATAATAATATTATTATTGTTGAGGTGGTTTGGTCATTTAGAGAGAATGGAACAAAGAATGATTTGGAGAGCTTATAAATCTGTAGGGTAAGGAAGGTGGGGTAGGGGTCGTCCTCGAAAAAGGTTAGAGGGAGGGGGTAAAGGAGGTTTTGTGGACGAGGGGCTAGGATTTCCAGCAAGTGTGCATGAGCCTGTTAGATAGGAGTGAATGGAGACGAATGGTTTTTGGGACCTGACGAGCTGTTGGAGTGTGAGCAGGGTAATATTTTATGAAGGGATTTAGGGAAACTGGTTAGCCAGACTTGAGTCATTGAAGTGGGAAGTACAATGCCTGCACATTAAAGGAGGGGTTTGGGATATTGGCAGTTTGGAGGGACATCTAAACTGTCATATTTGAGCACCTCAGCAAAGACAGTGATTATGTATGAGTGATGGTGAAAGTGTTGAATGATGATGAAAATTTTTTCTTTCTTTTTGGGTCACCCTGCCTTGGTGGGATATGGCTGACGTGTTAAAAAAAAAATCATTATTATGTGGAGGGTGTATAAATCTGTAGTGGAGGGAAGGCATGGTAGGGTTTGTTCACGGAAAGGTTGGAAGGAGGGAGCAGAGGAGGTTTGTATGTAAAGGGCTTGGACAGACATCCAATAAGCTTGTGTAAGCGTGTTAGATAGAGATTGGAGGCAAGTGGTTTGTATGACTTGATGTGCTCTTTGAATGTGAGCAAAGTAACATTTATAAGGGATTCAGGGAAATCAGTTAGCTGGGCTTGAGTCCTGGAGGTGGGAAGTACAGTAGCTGCACTTTGAAGGAGGGGTGGGGTTATTTGCAGTTTGGAGATGCATCTGAACTGTAGCATCACATTTTTTTTTTTTTTAATTACAAGGTTCAGTCTTCAAGTGTCTCAGGAAGCATAGCAGAGAAACCTCGTACATCTCCAGTGCCTACACCATCTAAGGTGCGAATGGAAGGATTAAGTGATTCTCCTTTAGGTCATCGACCACGATCTTCCACAGTCAGTTCCTCAGGTGGGGATTCTATGAGACGAGAGTTTTTAGCCAAGCGTTCCCTTGCCAAGCAAAAGATTACCTCAGTGACTGCAGAGGATCACCCTAACTCGCACTTCTCTTCCAAGAGAAACATGTAAGTTACTATCATAAATCTTTTGTAGCTTAAATTTATCTCTAGCTGATTGAGCTTAGGGGCTCTTCAAAATAATTTTGTTTGAGTTGCCATGTTATTTAATTTTCCTTAGCAAGAGGGCAAGTTATATATGCAGTTGTTACAATTGCAATTATTTTAAAATTCTTTAATTCATGACATCAGCTTTACCTTGCAATAAATAATTAAAGGTACATTAAATTAAACTTTGTTTAGGAGACATTTGATTGTATTTTACAAAAACAATAGAAATGATCCTGGATGTTGCATTGTGGTACTCATGTGTTAATGGGTAGAGTTGATGAAGAAATGTCACTTATAGCCACATACAGTGGACCCTTGGTTATTGGCTGTAATCCGTTCCAGGAGCTTGGCCTAAAACCGAAATGGCCGAAAATTGAAATAATATTTCCTATAAGAATTAATGTAATTACAATTAATCCATTCGAGACAAAAATATTCACCAAAAATTAATTTTTTAACAAGTCAGTATTACATACCTTTATTGAAGACTAATGCTGGCTTCTGGAATCCCTGCTACACTTCCTGCATGCCTGCTACGCTTCCTGCATGCCTACTATGCTTCCTACATGCCTACTACACTTCCTGCATGCCTGCTGCACTTCCTGCATGCCTGCTATGCTTCCTGCATGCCTGCTACATTCCCTGCATGCCTGCTACATTCCCTGCATGCCTGCTACACTCCCTGCATGCCTGCTACAATTCCTGCATGCTTGCTACACTCCCTGCATGCCTGCTACACTCCCTGCATGCCTGTTACACTCACTACATGCCTGCTACACTCCCTGCATGCCTGTTACACTTCTGCATGCCTGTTACACTTCCTGCATGTCTGCTACACTTCCTGCATGTCTGCTACACTTCTTGCATGCCTGCTACACTCCCTACATGCCTGCTACACTCCCTACATGCCTGCTACACTTATATTCCATGGTGTTTCTCACTTTTTTTACCACAGGAACTTTACTAGGAATTTCTTTGGAGCCATGGTTACTTATACTGCAAAAAAAAAACACTAAAAACAATGGAAAACAACCAAAATGTTTGGATGTATGAACAGAAGCTTCCTCACGCCCTGAAGGACACAGCCAAACTGATGTGCAAGTGACCCTAGCCGGTGGACGGACGCGTACGAGACGGCCAATCACCGGGAGCCGAAAAACCGGCTGATCACCGAGTTGGGCGATAACAGGAACGGCCAATAATCGAGGGTCCACTGTACATAAATAACCTATACACAGAAAAGAGAAAAGCTTAAGACAATATTGCAGTCCATCTTGAATTATTCACAAGTCACGTTGATAGAAGAGCGAGTGAGCCAGTATATATAAGGGAGAAGGACATGGACGGGAGAAAGAAAGGAGGAAAAAGAAGTACGTACAGCCTCTCCTCACTTAATGACAGAGTTTCATTCGTAGGACCATGTTGTTAAACGAATTCGTCGCTAAGTAAGGAGCATACTATAATGGTAGTGGGTTTATATCAATCATCTTTGATATTGTTTTAATGTCACCTTTGCACCATTTATAACATTTCTGGTATATTTTTAAATGTTTATACAGTAGTGTACTGTATATTGAAATAAGCAGAATAGAGGAAATCAGCTCTATAATACATTATTTAGGTATGCATACTGGTCAGAGAGCCCGTCGTAAGTCTGAGGCATCAGTAAACGAGTACGTTGCTAAGTGAGGAGAGGCTGTAGTGATAGTGGTAATGTTGGTGGTGGAAATAGGAGTAGTAGTTTATGCCATAACAAAGAGCAAGGGGAGCAAAGGTGGGCAATACTAGTAGTAGTAGTAATATTAGTAGAAAAGGTAAAAGGTAGTAGCAGAAATAGTAGTAAAGGAGTAGTAGTTGTAGTTGCAATAGAAGTGGGTAAGTCTAAGGACAAGAAAAAGGAGCACTGCAGGAGAGCTAAGGGCCCATAAGGGGTATGACCAAAAACATAGGGAAAGGGAGGGGGGGATGAAATTGAAGGACAGATTGCACTAGGCAGAAGAAAAGAAAGAAAAAGGAAATATGGAGAAAAATGTAAGGAGAAGAGGTGGAAGAGAAGAAGGGATCATGTCAAGTCACAAATGTTTTGAAGTTTGGAGCATTTGACAATGTAAGGAGAAAGAAAGGCATCTACACACACAAAGCCAGGACTAAGATTAATACAAGGAAAGCTGTTGTAAGGGATGCTTCAAGAATACAATAGCTGTAAAGGCTAGATGTAGAATAGACTGAGGACCAGTCAATAGGATGACTGTGATCTCTAACATGACAGAAAAGAGCATTATTGGTGGTGGCAAGCCAAACACTTTTTTGTGCTCTTCAAGTCTGTCAGAAAAGGAGTGGCTCGTTTCTCCAAAATATTGAAGGGGACGAGAGGAGCATGAAATAGAGTAGACAGCAGGGGCTTCAGTTGCAAGGGTAGAGTACAAACTAAATTACTGTGAATGGTGTTAGTTTGGTGGAAAGTAAGGTTGATGTGTAAGGAATGGAGAGAGTTGTGGAGATTAGAAAGACACTAGAAATACGTATAGGGAAGGCAGAGAACAGGAGGTTTCTCAGGAGTAGAGAGTTTGGGAGAGAAGAAAGTCTGTTTAGCATGTGAGAAGGCAGAGTTTATGAAATTGGAAGAGTGGAAATTCTTAGTCAAGAACTGAGGAGTCACAAATGTGGAGGCCACAGAGAAAGAGAAATAAGTGCACTTTTCTTGACAGAGGGCACATTGTAAGAAAAGTAGTGAATGTACATACCGCTATTCATGGGCTTGTGATAAACGGAAAATGAAAAGTCTGGAGTCAAGTGGTGGACATACACATCTAGGAAAGGCAGCATAGAGTTAGATTCCCATTCAGCTTTAAACTTGATGGAAGGAACAAGACTGTTAAGTGCATCAAGAAATGGTTTGAAGAGACCAGAATCATGGGACCAAAGTGTAAAGATGTCGTCTATGTAGCAGAGCCAGAGGGAAAGGCCCACACCAGTAGTAGGAAAGAGAACAGTTTCAAAGTATTCTGTACAAAGATTAGCAAGAATGGGATAGAGAGCCCATAGCAACACTGAAGGTTTGAGAATAAAATTTACCTTGAAAGGAAAAGGTATTAAGAGTCCACACCAAGGCAAATCAGATCAAGAAAGATATTAGTAGGTAGAGGAAGATGTAGTAACCCTTCATTGGCCTTCACTCTGAGAAAATTAAGACCATCATCAAGAGGGATCTTAGTGAAGAGGGACACAACATCAAGACTAAGCATCTTACAGGTCGGGAGAGGGAGAACATGTATGATGAAGTCTTGAGAGTGACGGAGATGAACAGGAGAAAAAGTATCAAGAAAGGGAGTGAGAGTTTTGGCCAGTCTATAGGCATGAGAATGCGAGACAGAACCTCTGGAGGATATGTGTGGGTTATTTGTGTATTCTTCCAGCTATCGTATTGTGCCTTGTTCTTTATAGCTATATGTTGATATCTTTTTTTTTTTTTTTTTTTTTTAGCAAGTTGGCCATCTTCTACCGAGGCAGGGTGACCCAAAAAGAAAGAAAATCCCCAAAAAGAAAATACTTTCATCATCATTCAACACTTTCACCTCACACATAATCATTGTTTTTGCAGAGGTGCTCAGAATACAACAGTTTAGATGTATATATGTATAAAGATACACAACATATCCCTCCAAACTGCCAATATCCCAAAACCCCTCCTTTAAAGTGCAGGCATTGTACTTCCCATTTCCAGGACTCAAGTCCGGCTATATGAAATAACCAGTTTCCCTGAATCCCTTCACTAAATATTACCCTGCTCACACTCCAACAGCTCGTCAGGTCCCAAATACCATTCGTCTCCATTCACTCCTATCTAACATGCTCATGCACGCTTGCTGGAAATCCAAGCCCCTCGCCCACACAACCTCCTTTACCCCCTCCCTCCAACCCTTTCGAGGACGACCCCTACCACACATTGCCCTTAGACAGGACATCTCCACTGCCTCCAACCTCCTCCTCGCTGCAGCATTTACAACCCAAGCTTCACACCCATATAAGAGTGTTGGTACCACTATACTTTCATACATTCCCCTTTTTGCCTCCATAGGTATCGTTCTTTCTCTCCACATATAGCTCAATGCACCACTCACCTTTTTTCCCTCATCAGTTCTATGATTAACCTCATCCTTCATAAATCCATCCGCTGATTTGTCAACTCCCAAATATCTGAAAACATTCGCTTCTTCCATACTCCTCTTTTCCAATTTGATATCCAATTTTTCTTAATCTAAATCATATGATACCCTCATCACCTTACTCTTTTCAATATTCACTTTCAACTTTCTGCCTTTACACACACTCCCAAATTCATTCACTAACCTCTGCAATTTTTCTTTTGAATCACCCATAAGCACAGTATCATCAGCAAAAAGTAACTGTGTCACTTCCCATTTTGTATTTGATTCCCTATAATTTAATCCCACCCCCTCTCCCAAAAACCCTAGCATTTACTTCTTTTACAACCCCATCTATAAATATATTAAACAACCATGGTGACATTACACATCCCTGTCTAAGACCTACTTTTACTGGGAAATAGTCTCCCTCTCTTCTACACACCCTAACCTGACCCTCACTGTCCTCATAAAAAACTCTATACAGCACTTAGTAACTTACCACCTATTCCATATACTTGTAACATCTGCCACATTGTTCCCCTATTAACTCTATCATATGCCTTTTCTGAATCCATAAATGTAATAAAAACTTCTCTACCACATATATGCTTCATTGTAAACACCTGATCTACACATCCCCTAACCACTCTAAAACGTCCTTGCTTGTCTGCAATCCTACATTTTGTCTTGCCTCTAATTCTTTCAATAATAACCCTACCATACACTTTTCCTGGTATACACCTACCATCCGACTTACGACCTGCTTGACTTACAACCACTTGACTTACGACCGTGTTTTTTTTTGCCAAATTTCTGGGAAATAAACAACTACAGTGGACCCCCGCTTAACGATCACCTCCCAATGTGACCAATTATGTTAGTGTATTTATGTAAGTGCGTTTGTACGTGTATGTTTGGGGGTCTGAAATGGACTAATCTACTTCACAATATTCCTTATGGGAACAAATTCGGTCAGTATTGGCACCTGAACATACTTCTGGAATGAAAAAATATTGTTAACCGGGGGTCCACTGTATTTGTGTTGTACACAGTGTTTATCCTAAGCCTTACTGTATAAAATACAGTACTAACAGCATAAAAAGTAAAGTAAAACATGAAATACCAAAATAAAACAATAAAATAAAGTCATTACAAAAATGTGATGTTGATATTCAGTAGTAAAGTTCGACTTACATCCATTTCGATTTACGACTGGTTTCTCAGAACTGAACTCGGTCGTAAGTCGGATGGTAGGTGTACTTAGTAAACTAATTCATCTATAATTTTTACAATCTCTTTTGTCCCCCTTCCCCTTATATAAAAGGACTATACATGCTCTCTGATAATTGCTAGGTACCTTCCCTCTTTCATACATTTATTAAACAAAAATACCAACCACTAGAACACTATATCCTCCCCTGCTTTTAACATTTCTGTCATGAACCCATCAGTTCCAGCTGCTTTACCCCCTTTCATTCTACATAATGCCTCACGCACCTCCCCCACACTTACATCCTGCTCTTCTTCACTCCTAAAAGATGGTATACCTCCCTGGCCAGTGCATGAAATTACTGCCTCCCTTTATTCATCGACATTTCAAAGTTCCTCAAAGTATTCTCACCATCTACCCAATACCTCCATCTCCCCATCTACTAACTCTCCTACTCTGTTTTTAACTGACAAATCCATTTGTTCCCTAGGCTTTCTTAACTTGTTTAACTCACTTGTTTAGCTCCAAAATTGTTTCTTATTTTCATTAAAATTTCTTGACAATGCCTCTCCCACTCTATCATCTGCTCTCCTTTTGTGCTCACTCACCACTCTCTTCACCTTTCTTTTATTCTCCATATACTCTACACTTCTTATAACACTTCTGCTTTGTGGAAACCTCTCATAAGCTACCTTTTTCTCTTTTATCACACCCTTTACTTCATCATTCCACCAATCACTCCTCTTTCCTCCTGCACCCACCCTCCTATAACCCCAAACTTCTGCCCTACATTCTAGTACTGCATTTTTAAAACTATTTTAACCCTCTTCAAGCCCCCCACTACTCATACTTTCACCAGCCCACCTTTCTGCCAATAGTTGCTTACATCTCACCCGAACTTCATCCTCCCTTAGTTTATACACTTTCACCTCCCTCTTCTTGTTGCCATTTTCCTCTTGTCCCATCTACCTCTTACTCTAACTGTAGCTACAACTAGATAATGATCCGATATATCAGTTGCCCCTCTATAAACGTGTACATCCTGACGCCTACCCATCAACCTTTTATCCACCAATACACAATCTAACAAACTACTTTCATTACGTGCTATATCATACCTTGTATATTTATTTATCCTCTTTTTCATAAAATATTTTTTTTTTTTTTTTTTTTCAACAAGTTGGTCGTCTCCCACCGAGGCAGGGTGACCCAAAAAAAAGAAAGAAAATCCCCAAAAAGAAAATACTTTCATCATCATTCGACACTTTCACCACACTCACACATTATCACTGCTTTTGCAGAGGTGCTCAGAATACAACAGTTTAGAAGCATATACGTATAAAGATACACAACATATCCCCCCAAACTGCCAATATCCCAAACCCCTCCTTTAAAGTGCAGGCATTGTACTTCCCATTTCCAGGACTCAAGTCCGACTATAAGAAAATAACCGGTTTCCCTGAATCCCTTCACTAAATATTACCCTGCTCACACTCCAACAGATCGTCAGGTCCCAAGTATCGTTCGTCTCCATTCACTCCTATCTAACACGCTCATGCACGCTTGCTGGAAGTCCAAGCCCCTCGCCCTCAAAACCTCCTTTACCCCCTCTTTCCAACCCTTTCGAGGACGACCCCTACCCCTCTTTCCTTCCCCTATAGATTTATATGCTTTCCATGTCATTCTACTTTGATCCATTCTCTCTAAATGACCAAACCACCTCAACAACCCCTCTTCTGCCCTCTGACTAATGCTTTTATTAACTCCACACCTTCTCCTAATTTCCACACTCTGAATTTTCTGCATAATATTTACATCACACATTGCCCTTAGACAGGACATCTCCACTGCCTCCAACCGTCTCCTCGCTGCTGCATTTACCACCCAAGCTTCACATCCATATAAGAGTGTTGTACTACTATACTTTCATACATTCCCTTCTTTGCCTCCATAGATAACGTTTTTTGACTCCACATATACCTTAACGCACCACTCGCCTTTTTTCCCCTCATCAATTCTATGATTAACCTCATCCTTCATAAATCCATCCGCCGACACGTCAACTCCCAAGTATCTGAAAACATTCACTTCTTCCATACTCCTCCTCCCCAATTTGATATCCAATTTTTCTTTATCTAAATCATTTGATACCCTCATCACCTTACTCTTTTCTATGTTCACTTTCAACTTTCTACCTTTACACACATTCTCAAACTCATCCACTAACCTTTGCAATTTTTCTTTAGAATCTCCCATAAGCACAGTATCATCAGCAAAAAGTAACTCTGTCAATTCCCATTTTGAATTTGATTCCCCATAATTTAACCCCAACCCTCTCCCGAACACCCTAGCATTTACTTCTTTTACAACCCCATCTATAAATATATTAAACAACCATGGTGACATTACACATCCCTGTCTAAGACCTTCTTTTACCGGGAAGTATTCTCCCTCTCTTCTACACACCCTAACCTGAGCCTCACTATCCTCATAAAAGCTCTTTACTTATTATTAAAAACCTCTTTCTACACATAGCTCAATTAAAGGCTCCCCATTTTCATTTACCCCTGGCACCCCAAATTTACCTACTACTCCATCCACAACATTTTTACCCACTTTAGCTTTGAAATCCCCAACCACAAGTACTCTCACACTTGGTTCAAAACTCCCCACGCACTCAACATTTCCCAAAATCTCTCTCTCTCCTCTACACTTCTCTCTTCTCCAAGTGCATATATGCTTACTATAACCCACTTTTCACATCCAACCTTTATTTTACTCCACATAATCCTTGAATTAATTAATACATTTATACTCCCTCTTTTCCTGCCATAGCTTATCCTTCAACATTATTGCTACTCCTTCTTTAGCTCTAACTCTATTTGAAACCCCTGACCTAATCCTATTTATTCCTCTACACTGAAACTCTCCCACCCCCTTCAGCTTTGTTTCACTTAACCCTTTGAGGGTCGACAGGCCCTCTCCGAAACTTGTTCTCAGGGTCGGAAAAAATAAAAAAAAAAAAAAGAAAGATTTTTTCTTATGAAAAGATAGAGAATCTTTTCCCGATCATAATGACACCAAAAGTATGAAATTTGATGGAAAACTTACGGAATTATGCTCTCGCAAAGTTAGCAGTCTCGACGATGTTTGCGCATCAGCGATTTTGCCCACTTTGAGCCCTATTTTTGGCCAATTCCTGTGTACTAGGCGACAAAAATCATAACTATTTTTCTAGAACTCCATTTTTTCTATTGAATGTGCACAAGAAACCACCCACTTACTGATTTCAACTATCCAATACAGTGGTCAGAATTTAGCAATTTTGCCAATTTCACACAAATTTCAAAAGATGCCAATTTCCAAATAGGGTCCAGAATAAACAAGAAAGACATTCCTGGCACTAAAATAACATTTCCTCTGTTCATTAGTCACATCCCCAGGCCCCTCTTATATTTCTTTGGCTTTCCACTTTCAATTTTTATTCTCACAAAAAATAGAAGATTTACTGTTATGCAGACTACTGCATTAGTGTAGGAATGGTATAAATAATATCAGCGCACTTGTGAAAGAATATTAGACTCACCAGTTGACGTGTATTGGACGCTTGGCATGATTTGTTTACTATTGAACTTTGGTAAAAGTCAAACATTTCTGCTACTTTGAGGTCAATTTCAAGGTACTTTTCATTGTAAAACCAGTCAAATTCATCTCAATTTCTGTAATATGTCTTCCATTCTATAAAATGAGACCAAGAAAACTAGAATACAATAATAAATATCATATGAGAATACAGTGCAATATCGCTGTTTTATTCCAAAAACACGGTCAAAGTTTTTTTTTCTCATTATGCACTGTGTGCTGCAGGATTTTTTTTATACTGTGCACACTGACCACATAGACCCATTCTTTCATATATAGGCCTACCAGCTTTCTCCCACTAGATTTGAGGACACTAGAATTTAGGCGTACTAGTACGTCAAAAACCCTGGGTCGTAAGCCATTCTAGTATGGCCGAAACCCTCAAAGGGTTAAAGCCAGGACATCCAGCTACTTCTCATTCATAACATCCACAGTCATCTCTTTCTTAACATTCGCACAACATCCACGCACATTCAGACATCCCACTTTGAAAATTTTCTTATTATTCTTTTTAGTAATTATTACAGGAAAAGGGGTTACTAGCCCATTGTTCCCGGTGTTTTAGTTGACTTTTTCAACATGCATGGCTTACGGAGGAAAGATTCTTATTCCACTTCCCCATATATATAAAAGGAAAAGTAATAAGAAACAAGAACTATTAAGATAAAATCAAAGAAATCTCAGATGAGTGTGTGTAGATAAACGTGTACATGTATGTGTAGTGTGACCTAAGTGTAAGTAGAAGTAGCAAGACACACTTGTAATCTTGCATATTTATGAGACAGACAAAAGACACCAGCAATCCTACCATCATGTTGGTATCTGTGTGATAAAATTTGACCAACTGAAAAGCTGATCAAGAACACTGAGTTGGGTTTATTTTTTTTTTTAAATGTGTAGCTGTTGAGCATTTTATTTTGGTTTTATGTGTCCTTTTTGTTCTGAGGGGTGAGAGTCTGAAACTGAAGTGATATGGTGTAGGAGTACGTGATGGTTTCAGTGTAATGATCACTGATCAACATAACATAGAAACCAATGTGTATACTGAAGGCAGCATAGGGTGAAATAGGAACTATGCCTATGCTTTATAAAGAGGGCCTTGATTGAAGGTCAAACATACAATACCCAGTTTACCCTGTTTTTTTTTTTCCATTACAAAGCAGTTATACATAGTATTACTTGGACTTGCATTTCAGCCTTATAGACTAATTGGTGATACAGTACCACAGCTGTGCTCTCTAAACATTGTTTTCTCACAATAAATCATGAATGGTTTGATGGTTCCTGTTATCTCTTCTTCCTCCCCCCCCCCTCTCTTGTCTTTCCTCTTTCCCATCATTCCTCTTTCTCCTCCTCTTCCCTCTTCCCCCTCTCTTTCCCTTCCTCTCTTCTCTCCTCTTTCCCTTCCTCTTCTCTCTTTCACCTTCTCTTTCCTCATTTTCCCCTCTTTTCTTTCCTCTTTCTCTTTTCTCTTCTTCCAACTTTTCTCTCCTACTCCAATTCCCCCTTCTCTTATCTCCTTTTTCTTTCTTCTCTTCCTCTCTTCTCGCCTCTTCCTCTCTTCTCTCCTCTTCCTCTCTTCTCTCCTCTTCCTCTCTTCTCTCCTCTTCCTCTCTTCTCTCCTCTTCCTCTCTTCTCTCCTCTTCCTCTCTTCTCTCCTCTTCCTTTCTTCCCTCCTCTTTCTCTCTTCTCACCTCTTCCTCATTTCTCTCCTCTCCCTCATTTCTCTCCTCTCCTTTTCCTCTCTTCTCTCCTTTTCCTCTCTTCTCTCCTCTCCTCTTCCTCTCTCCTATACCCCCCTCTTGTCTCCTGATCTCTCCTTTTCCCATTTCTCTTCCCCTCTCTTCCTTTTCCTCTCTTCCTTTTATATTATATATCTTTCTTTTATTTCCTCTTCTCTTTTCCCATCTCTTTCCTTTTGCAAATAATGTACTGTGAAGCAGTAATTATTTTCCACCATGCATTTATTGTTGTTTTATTTTAATGTTACATGTTGTGTTCTGGTTAGTACAGGTCACATAATATTCTTTCAACACACCTGGGAATTAACACACAATAGCTTGCTGCAACTCAACTACATTTCCCCAGGATTTAAGTTGTGGGAAGTTTGTTCCATTATCTGTGTTGGGGGATGTCCATCCAGTGTTGCCTTCACAGTCCAACATTTAATACTTTTTTTTTTTGTTACAGATAACATTGACCAGAATGACCTTCATAAGGGTGATGAACAGTATTTATATAATTATGAAATGCCTCTTAAAAAAGTTATTAATGTAGTCAATTATTTATTTGCTTATATGGTATATGGCAGCTATCGGATCTGTGGCAAGAGATACCAGAGGTATATTTTGCATAATAATAAACAGAAGATATATATCTTTATTTATCCTAGATTATCCAACTGAAATATTTAAGTAACTAAGAAAAAAACATTTACAAAATTAAAAAATGAAATTTAATAAAACTATAGACATTATGAAAGTTTTTCTTCGCATCTTGAGTTCTGGCAAGATAATGAGCGGTTCTGTGGAGAGAATTTCCATGTAATGAACTCCAATGTTTATTAGTGCATTGATAAAGTAAAGTCTGAAGGGTTTATTCAGTACCAATTCACTCTTTAGATATCCAATTGAGCTATACAAGAGAATGTCAAATTTTTCTTATGCTCTTCACACGATTTTCCTCAGTTTTCTGAAAGTGGGCTCCCCTACCCCTCGAAGCTCAGGTGAAGAAGAGACCTCCGTGGATGGCAAGGTTAATAACAAGTCCACTACCTCCTTCAGACATGCAATTCTCCAAAAAGTCGTCTCTCCACCAAAGAAATCAGGTATGTTTTAGTATCTTGCACTTACATGTCTAATATTTTCCAGACTAATTTCTTAATATTTTCTTGCATTTTGATTTTCCTTCGCATTTTTATTTTTCCTGTAGTTTTTCATGTAGTACTAATTTCTTAATTATTTTTGATTAGTTATTTCTTTGATTTTTCCTGGACGGAGTTCTTTGATTTTTTTGTATGGTGATGGCTTTGATTTTTTCTGCACTAATTTCTTGGGTTTTGTCCTGCACTTATATAATCTTTTACCCTGTGTTGGAGCAAACTGCTTGAGTATGTTTTTATATTTGTTGCAAATCTCTGTGTGTACAATGATACCTCATTCCCTCATTCTTTTTCAAAGGGGAAATTCTTGATGCTGGTGAAGGGCTCTTCATGTAAAGAATTAAAGCTACCCTCCTCATCCTTGGATCAAACTTCATTACTTCCCATTCTCTTTATCTAAGGGTTTATCACTTGCCCATTTTTTTTTTTCAACAAGTTTGCTATCTCCCACCTAGGCAGGGTGACCGAAAAATAAAGAAAATCCCCAAAATGAAAGTACTTTCATCAGCTTTCAACACTTTGACATCACTCATACATAATCACTGTTTTTGCAGAGGCACAAAGATACAACAGTTTAGAAGCATACACAGTAGGGCCCCACTTATACGGCGGGTTAGGTTCCAGGCTGTCGCCAGAAAGCAGACATCGCCGGAAGGCAGAACTCCATTTTTTTCCATTTATAAATGCATATAAATGCCAGACAACAAGTTTACACTAAATTATATTAAGTTAGTAATAGAACTAGGCATTAAAAACACAAAGTAAAATACAGTCACAGTAAATTCATTACTTATCTTAAAGTATTTGTAATCTTAATGTAGGGAGAGAGGTGAGTAGTACTTATTTGTAGGAAGTCAGGTGCAGGTAGCCCAGGTGTAGGTAGCCCTGGCTCCCCGTCTCATACTTAATATATGATATTTAAAACATCCCAGAGAGGTAAAATGCACATACAGTACACTCATTATTTACCTTAAAATATGTTTAGTCTTCATATAGGAAGAGAGGAGAATAGTATTTATTTGTATGAAGTCAGTGTAGGTAGCCGGTAGGTGTAGCCTGGGCTACACCTACCGGCTACCTACACTGTGGCCCAGAGCCATATTATTAACATCGACATGCCTTGTTCACTGAATTTAATCATTTCTAACAACTACCTTTAGATGCCATCATAAACGAAGGTAGAAGTAATGAATAATTCATGCCGAAAATTGTAAACAAAAGCGGAGTGAGGGAGTGGCTGGGCCAAACGCAGATTCATACACGTTTTCTCTGATGGCTGAGCAGAGAAAACGTAATGTCCCTCCACCCAGCTCCACAAGTATTATTATCAGATCATATAAAATATGCAATAAATGCCAGACAACAAGTTTACACTAACTTATATTAAGTTAGCAATAGAAATAGGGATTAAAAACACAATAAAAGGTAAGATACACACAGAGTACACTTATTACTTACCTTAAAATATTAATATTAATGTGTGAGAGGTGAGTGGCAGTGTGTTTATTGAATAAAATCAGTATGGCACACCATCATCCTCTAACTTGGAACTTAAAGCAAGAGGCTTACGACTTCTCTTTTTATTACAGCTAACCTTAGACGCCATCGTCAATGAGAGCCAACTAGTTAACGAAAGAGTAAACGAGAGAGAGAACGAGATACAGAGTTGAGACAATGTAAGAACACAACCTGAACAGGTAGTGGACGATCACTTGGTCAGGCAAAATAAATGCGTATTAATATGTCTACTTTTAGTTCATTCACGTCCATTTGTAAGAGTTTGTAAAACATTTACCTCAATATTTTTTTATTTTAATAATAATTACCTCACAATACAAATACTCTTGCATTGTGTACAAGTTGTACGAGTTAGTTCAGAATAAACAAATAGCAACACACCATTTTTAGAGTGAATGAAGATAATAATAATAATAATAATATTATTATTAGTAGTAGTATTAATAATAATATTATTATTAATATTAATAATAATAATAATAATTATTATTATTATTATTTATTGTAAAAAGCACTAAACCCACAAGAGCCGTGAATTGCTATACATAGAGTAAAGGCATACAAAAAAAATATTTTTCTACAGTTACCCCCCAGTGTTTGACTAGAGAAAACGTAATTCTTCCGACACTACCTACACAGCTGCTTTGTAAACAAATCTCATATTTACATCAATTTTTATTCTGAGTGTATGTATCATGTTTATATGCTATGTAATGGGTTTCATATATAATTTTGAGGAAAATATCATAGATGGATTAATGAAAATGCTTATATTGATGTAAAATAAGACATTTAGTGTGCCCAAGAGTGATTATTATTATGTAGTATTGGCGTCATGAGTAGAGAGAGACTTAGGAATTTTAATGTGTACCTGCACACCAGCACAGTGTGTAATTATATTTAGGTACAAGTACACATAAGTATAATTATCAGAGTACATATAAAATATGCAGTAACTTTAAAACACTTGAAATTTTGGAAAGTTTCCTGGCATAATAGATGTGGTCACGGAAAATGTAAACAAACCGGGTGGGGGGGCTCCATATTTAAAAGACCACTTGCCGTATAGCAAATTTTGGTCATAATTTGACATCGCCATATTAGTGGAATGCCGTAAGGCAAAACGCCGTAAAGCGGGGCCTTACTGTACAGTAGGGCCTCACTTATTCGGCAGGCTAGGTTCCAAGCTACTGCCAGAAAGCAGACTTCGCCGGAAAGCAGAACTCCATTTTTTCCATTTGTAAATGCATATAAATGCCAGATAACAAGTTTACACTAACATATATTAAGTTAGCAATAGAACTAGGCATTAAAAAGTAAAATACACACAGTACACTCATTATTTACCTCAAAATATTTGTATTCTTAATGTAGGGCAAAAGGTGAGTAGTATTTACTCTTAAGAAGTCAGGTGTGGTAGCCCTCCTGGCCACCCAACCCACACATACTATACTACGATGCTTAAAGCTCCATGGAGTGATAAAATGCATATACAGTACACGTATTACTTACCTTAAAATATTTGTAGTCTTAATGGTCTTAACCCTTTCAGAGTTTTCGACGTACGTACTAGTAAAGCTTACGCACCAGGGTTATTGACGTGCTAGAACGCCTAAATTCTAGGGCCTTCAAATCTTGCGAGAGAAAGCTGGTAGGCCTACAGATGAAAGAATGGGTCTATGTGGTCACTGTGCGCCGTATAAAAAAAATCCTGCAGCACACAGTGCTTAATGGGAAAAAAAAACTTGACCGTGTTTTTTTATTAAAACAGCTATTTTGCACTGTATTTTCGTATGATATTTATGGTTGTATTCTAGTTTTCCTGGTCTCATTTTATAGAATGAAAGACATATTACAGAAATTGAGATGATTTTGATTGGTTTCACAAGGAAAAGTACCTTGAAATTGAGCTCAAAGTAGGAGAAATGTTCAATTTTTACGAAAGTTCAAAAGTAAACAAATCATGCCAAGCGTCCAATACACGTCAACTGGTGAGTCTAATATTCTTTCACAAGTGAGCTGAGATTATTTATACCATTTCTACACTAATGCAGAAGTCTGGATAACAGTAAATTTTTCTATTTTTTTTTGTAAGAATAAAAATTCAAAGTGGAAAGCAAAGGAAATATAAGAAGGGCCTGAGGATGTGACTAACGAACAGAGAACTTGTTATTTTAGTGCCAGGAATGTCTGTCTTGTTTATTCTGGGCCCTGTTTGGAAATTGGCATCTTGTGAAATTTGTGTGAAATTGTCAAAATTGCCAATTTCTAATTACTGGATAGTTAAAATTGGTAAATTGGTGGTTTCTTGTACTCATTCGATAGAAAAAATGGAGTTCTAGCGAAATAAATATGATATTTGTCGACTAGTATACAGGAATTGGCCAAAAATAGGGCTCAAAGTTGGCGAAATCACCGATGCGTAATCATCGGCGAGACCGCTAACTTCGTGAGAGCATAATTCCATAAGTTTTCTATCAAATTTCATACTTTTGGTGTCATTATGATTGGGAAAAGATTCTCTATTATTTCATAAGAAAAAATAATATTTTTTTTTTTCCGAAAAATTTTCGACCCTGAGAACAAGTTTAGGAGAGGGCCTCTCGACCCTGAAAGGGTTAATGTAGGGTGAGAGGTGAAAAGTATGTATTTGTAGAAAGTCGTGTGGGGGGTATGGCATCCTGCCTGGCCATTCCCACCTACTATGACATTAAGGCCCCTAGAGTGATAAAATGCATATACAGTGGACCCCCGGTTAACGATTTTAATCCGTGCAAGAGGGCTCATCGTTATGCGAAATAATCGTTATGCGAATGAATTTTCCCCATAAGAAATAATGGAAATCAAATTAATCCGTGCAAGACGCCCAAAAGTATGAAAAAATTTTTTTTTTTACCACATGAAATGTTAATTTTAATACACACAAACTGAAAAAGGCATGCACAATTAAATGACACTTACTTTTATTGAAGATCTGGTGATGATTGATGGGATGGGAGGAGGGGAGAGCATTATCTTCTTACTGTTTAGAAGGGGAATCCCCTTCCATTACGACTTGAGGTAGCAAGTCCTTTTCCGGGGTTACTTCCCTTCTTCTTTTAATGCCACTAGGACCAGCTTGAGAGTCACTGGACCTCTGTCGCACAACAAATCTGTCCATAGAGCTCTGTACCTCCCGTTCCTTTACGATTTGTCTAAAATGGGCCACAACATTGTCATTGAAATAGTCACCAGCACGGCTTGCAACAGCTGTGTCAGGGTGATTTTCATCTATAAAGGTTTGCAGTTCAACCCACTTTGCACACATTTCCTTAATCTTTGAAGTAGGCACAATGGATTCCACAACTGGCATAGGCTTCTCAGGGTTAGCCCCAAACCCTTCAAAATCTTTCTTAATTTCCATACTAATTCTCACCCTTTTTACCAAAGGGTTGGCACTAGAAGCTTTCTTGGGGCCCATGGTCACTTATTTTCCAGAAACAGCACCGAAAACACTGTAATAATACGAAATATTCCGAGTGTATGCTTGGATGTTACCGCGGAGGCTGGCTGGTAAACAATGGGACGGCCGGCACATGTGAGGCTGGCTGAGGGCACATTGGACGCGTCTCGGACGAAAATCGGTAAGCGGGTTTTTAATCGGTATGCGCGGCAAAAATTTTGCGATAAAAGTAATCGGTATGCGGAAAAATCGCTATGTGATGCCATCTTTATGCGGGGGTCCACTGTACATGTATAGTACACTCATTAATTACCTTAAAATATTTGTAGTCTTGATGTAGGGTGAGAGGTGAGTTTTGTTTGTATGGAGTCAGGTTGGGAAGTATGGGTAGCCAGGAAGGGCAGCCCTCACTGCCCCACCCACACATAATGTAAACAAACCAGATGAACGCGTCTGGTTTTCATCACTTTACAGTGTGTACTAGTTGTCTCCACGTTGATACCCGTAGTTACCCCCAGTAATGTTATAGTGACACATTTTCTCTGATGTTGGACTACAAGTTGCTTGGCTACCACAAGTCCTACAAGTTGCCTGGCTACCACAAGTCCTACAAGTTGCCTGGCTGCCACAAGTCCTACAAGTTGCCTGGCTGCCACAAGTCCTACAAGTTGCCTGGCTACCACAAGCCCTACAAGTTGCCTGGCTACCACAAGCCCTACAAGTTGCCTGGCTACCACAAGTCCTTCAAGTTGCCTGGCTACCACAAGCCCTACAAGTTGCCTGGTTACCACAAGTCTTACAAGCTGCCTGGCTGCCACATCTCATATTTATGTTAATTTATTCTACTGTGGAGTGTATCTAGATGGATTAAGCAAAATGTCTATATTAACATTTTATACGATATTTAATACTCCTTAGTGATTATTATTGTGTCATTATTATTATTATTAATATGGCATCTTCAAGACTAATAAGACACTTAGTGATTTTAACCCTTTGACTGTTTCAGCCGTATATATACATCTTACGAGCCAGTGTTTCGGACGTATATATACTCAATAATTTTAGCGGCTTCAAATCAAGCAGGAAAAAGCTGGTACACCCCCATGTGAGAGAATGAGTCTGAGTGGTCAGTGTGCACTGTATAAAAAAAACCTGCAGCACACAGTGCATAATGAGGAAAAAAACTCCAACCATGTTTTTGGATTAAAACGCCAACTTTGAGGTGTATTTTCATATAGTATTTATGGTTGTATTCTCGTTTTCTTGGACTCAATTGATAGAATGGAAAACATATTACAGAAATAGAGATGATTTTGATTAGTTTCACAATGAAAACGACCTTGAAATTGAGCTCAAAGTAGTGAAAATGTTCGATTTTTACCAATGTTCAAGAGTAAGGAAATCACACCACACGTCCAATACACGTCAGCTGGGGAGTCTGATATTCTTTCACTAGTGTACTGATATTATTTATACCATTTTTATAATAATGCAGTAGTCTGCTTAACAATAAATCTTCTATTTTTTTGTGTGAATAAAAAACTCAAAATAGAAAGCAAAAGTAATATAAGAGGGGCCAAGAGACATGACTAATGAACAGAGGATATGTTATTTTAGTGCCAAGAATGTCTGCATTGTTTATTCTGGACCCCTTTTTTGAAATTGGCATCTTTTTTAATATGTGTGAAATTAGCCAAATTGCCAATTTCTGACCACTTCATTGGATAGTTGAAATCAGTAAATGGGCTGTTTCTTGTACTTAATTGATAGAAAAAATAGTTATAAAGAAATAGGTATGAGTTTGGTTGACTGGAACAAAGAAATTGGCTGAAAATAGGACTCAAATTCGGCAAAATCGCAGATGCGTATATATCATCGAGATCGCTAACTTTGTGGGAGCGTAATTCCGTAAGTTTTTGATAAAATTTTGTACTTTTGGTGTCATTACCATTGGGAAAAGATTCTCTATCATTTCATAAGATTTTTTTTTTTTTTTTCCAAAAATTTTTCGACATAGAATGACAGTTTTCTAGGTAGTAGGTTGGTAGACAGCAACCGCCCAGGGAGGTACTACCATCCTGCCAAGTGAGTGTAAAATGAAAGCCTGTAATTGTTTTACATGATGGTAGGATTGCTGGTGTCCTTTTTTCTGTCTCATAAACATGCAAGATTTCAGGTACGTCTTGCTACTTCTACTTACACTTAGGTCACACTACACATACATGTATAAGCATATATATACACACCCCTCTGGGTTTTCTTCTATTTTCTTTCTAGTTCTTGTTCTTGTTTATTTCCTCTTATCTCCATGGGGAAGTGGAACAGAATTCTTCCTCCGTAAGCCATGCATGTTGTAAAGTGCCAGGAGCAAGGGGCTAGTAATCCCTTCTCCCATATAAATTACAGAATTCTTCCTCCGTTTCAGAAAGGGGCTTGTGACAGTCAAAGGGTTAATGTGTACCTGCATGCCAGCACAGTGTGTAAGTTTACCTAGGTACAGGTACACATACGTTTATTTATTTATTTTTTTTTTCAACAAACCGGCCATATCCCACCAAGGCAGGGTGGCCCAAAAAGAAAAATGAAAGTTTCTCTTTTTAAATTTAATAATTTATATAGGAGAAGGGGTTACTAGGCCTTTGCTCCCAGCATTTTAGTTGCCTCTTACAACACCCATGGCTTATGGAGGAAGAATTCTGTTCCACTTCCCAATGGAGATAAGAGGAAATAAACAAGAACGAGAACTAGAAAGGAAATAGAAGAAAACCCATAGGGGTGTGTATATACACTGTATATGCTTGTACATGTATGTGTAGTGTGACCTAAGTGCAAGTAGAAGTAGCAAGATGTACCTGAAATCTTGCATGTTTATGAGACAGAAAAAGAGACACCACACCAGCTATCCTACCATCATGTAAAACAATTACAGGCTTTCGTTTTACACTCACTTGGCAGGACGGTAGTACCTCCCTGGGTTGTTGCTGTCTACCAACCTACTACCTACAGTGAATGATTGAATAATAAATGAATGAATGAATAATAATGAATGAATAATAAATTTCACTACATTCTGATATGCTAACTTTGGTTTTGTGTGACAGGTATCATCCACAAAGATTCAGTCCTTCTCTCTTTTGCTGGCTGTTTGCTGGTGAGTTTTACTCATTTTTGCTAGTGTGAGGATCATTGCTGGCCCATTTTGAAGTTAACTCTAAAGATTTATGATTGACTTTCAGAAACTTTTTCAGATTTTATTCAAATGTATTTGATTTTTGTACAGGTATTTATGAATGGATCATGACAGAAATGTTAAAAGCAGTGGGGATGTTGTGTTGGAGTGGTTGGTATTTTTGTTTAACCCGTAAACGGTCCAAGCAGATCTACGTTCACATGCGTAGTGCTACAAAAGTAGATCTAAGTTTTTTTACATATTTTCAAATATAACAAAAAAAAAAGTAGATCAAAGTTTTTTTACACATTTTCAAATGTAGAAAAACAAAAAGAAGATCTACTTTTTTACATACTTTCAAATGTTGAAAAAACGTATACACCTACCATCCGACTTACGACCTGCTCGACTTACGACCACTCGACTTACGACCGTGTTTTTTATGCCAAATTTCTGGGAAATAAACAACTATTTGTGTTGTATACAGTGTTTATCCTAAGCCTTACAGTATAAAATACAGTACTAACAACATAAAAAGTAAAGTAAAACATGAAATACCAAAATAAAACAATAAAATAGTCATTACAAGAATGTTTTGTTGATATTCAGTAGTAAAGTTTGACTTACGACCATTTTGACTTACGACCGGTTTCTCGGAACCGAACTCGGTCGTAAGTCGTATGGTAGGTGTATATACGTTTGGACCATTTACGGGTTAATAAATATATGAAAGAGGGAAGGTACCTAGGGATTGGCAGAGAGCATGTATAGTTCCTTTATATAAAGGGAAGGGGGACAAAAGAGATTGTAAAAAAAAATTATAGGGGAATAAGTTTACTGAGTATACCAGGAAAAGTGTATGGTAGGGTTATTATTGTAAGAATTAGAGTTGAGACAGAGAGTAGCATTTCAGATGAGCAAGGAGGCTTTAGAGTGGGTAGCTGTATAATCCTCCGGGTTTAGCGCTTCCCCCTTGATTATAATAATAATAATTTAGAGTGGGTAGGGGACGTGTAGATAAAGTGTTTACATTGAAGCATATATGTGAATAGTATTTAGATGAAGGTAGGGAAGTTTTCATTGCATTTATGGATTTAGAAAAGGCATATGATAGGGTAGATAGGGGAGCAATATGGCAGATGTTGCAAGTGTATGGAATAGGTAGTGAGTTACTAAATGCTGTGAAGAGTTTCTATGAGGATAGTGAGGCTCAGGTTAGGGTATGTAGGAGAGAGGGAGATTACTTCCTGGTAAAAGTAGGCCTTAGACATGGATGTGTAATGTGACCATGGTTATTTAATATATTTATAGATGGGATTGTAAAAGAAGTAAATGCTAGGGTGTTTGTTAGAGGGGTAGGATTAAATTATGGGGAATCAAGTACAGAATAAGAGTTGACACAAGTTTTTTTTACTGATGATACTGTGGTTATGGGAGATTCTAAAGAAAAGTTGCAAAGGTTAGTGGACGAGTTTGGGACGGTGTGTAAAGGTAGAAAGTGAAAGTGAACATAGATAAGAGTAAGGTGATGAAAGTATCAAACGATTTAGATAAAGAAAAATTGGGTATCACATTGGAGAGAGGGAATATGGAAGAAATGAATGTTTTCAGATATTTGGAAGTTGACTTGTCAGCGGATGAGTTTATGAAGGATGAGGTTAACCATAGAATTGTTGTAGGAAAAAAGGTGAGTGGTGCGTTGAGGTATCTGTTGAGACGAATTTTATCCATGGTGGCAAAGAAGGGGATATATGACAGTATAGTGGTGCCAACACTCTTATACGGGTGTGAAGCATGGGTTGTAAATGCTGCAGCGAGGTAGCGGCTGGAGGCAGTGGAGATGCCATGTCTGAAGGCAATGTGTAGTGTAAATCTTACGCAGAGAATTCTTAGTGTGGAAACTAGGATAAGGTGTGGAGTTACTAAAAGTATTAATCAGAGGGCTGAAGAGGGGCTGTTGAGGTGGTTTCGTCATTTAGGGAGAATGGAACAAAGTAGAATGAATTGGAGAGTGTAAATCTGTAGGGGAAGGAAGGCCTTGTAGGAGTCGTCCCCTAAAAGGTTGGAGGGAGTGGGTAACGGAGGTTTTGTGGGCGAGGGGCTTGGACTTCCAGCAAGCGTACATGAGCATGTTAGATAGGAGTGAATGGAAACGAATGGATTTTGGGACCTGATGAGCTGTTGGAGTGTGAAGGGATTTAGGGAAACCTGTTAGGCAGACTTGAGTCCTGGAAATGGGGAGAACAATGCCTGCATTTTCAAGGAGGGGTTTAGGATGTTTGCAGTTTGGAGGGATGTCTAAACTATCGTATATGAGTGCCTCTGCAAAGTGTTATGTATGAGTGATGGCGAAAATGTTGAATGATGAAAGTTTTTTTTTTTCTTTTTGGGTCACCCTGCCTAAGTGGGAAATGGCCAATGTGTTAAAAAAAAAAATTATGCTTTTTACACCTGTGAGTGTCAAGTGACCTACTTGGTTAAAGTGCTCTGTAAATGTTACAACAACTACTGCTACTACATTTATTTACGAAATGCATTTCTGTTTTTTGTTTATACTGTATTTTCTGGTATATAATGTACACCTTTTTTCCAAATGTGTCTCAGAAAATCACACTGGACCTTGTATTCTCAAGGTTATCTACAAAGGTAGGCTTTGTGTTACTGGCAAGTGTTGGTTTCATTGCCATGGTACTGGTAAACTAAATTACAAACAATTTTCCCCATCCCCCCACCAGCTGGGATCAGGTGAACCATGTCTTAAATGCAACATGTTGGAAAGATATCTTAAATAACATGTATCCAAATCAGTGAATTGAAAGGATCAATTTCCTGGCAGCTGAAGTATGTTCAAGGCATATTCCCCTAAGAAGGAAGAAGAGAAGAAGTAAACTGGAGAGAGAGAAAGATGTTTCTTCTACAGAAGACGATAAAGAATCACTGAGCTTCTCAAGAACGCTAGATTATCTGATAATGGAAGGAAGCACTGACCAGGGAAGTGGAAAGTATCGAACTTAAGTTAAAGGATTCATACAGGATCCAGGAGAGACAGGAGCTAAAACTGATTAGTGAAATTGAAAGAAACTTGAAATATTTCTTTTCATAAGCAAAAAAACAAGGCAAATACTACATCTCATATCGGACTCTTGCTCAGACAAGATGGGACTTACACAGATGACAACCAAGAAATGAGTGAGATACTGAAATCCCAATACAACTCTGTGTTTAGCAAGCCACTAATCAGTCTAAAGATGACAATCCAAATGATTTTTTCATAAATTAGCCTCAAAACTTCATCATTGTATGCCAAATTTCTGACATTACCCTAACTCCAATAGACTTTGAGAAAGCCATCGACAACATACCCATGCACTCAGCCCCAGGCTCAGATTCGTGGATCTTTGTGTCCATTAATAACTGCAGAAACCCTTTTTGCGTGCTCTAAGTATACTACGGAGAAGGAGCTTAGACATGGGTGAAATTCCACAGTCACTAAAAATAATGGATATAGCCCCACTCCATAAAGGTGGCAGTGAAGCATTAGCTAAGAACTATAGACCAATAGCTCAACTCAAGACACTTGCTCAACTACCTAAAATTTATCTTAGTGGTAGACACCAGTATGTGCGCTCAAATGGTGTGACCTCCAGTACGCGGTTTGTAGTTGTTGGAGTGCCACAGGGAAGTATCCTAGGTCCTCTACTCTTCCTTATTTACATCAATGACCTCTCAAATGCATTGTGACTCCTTAACCCTTTCAGGGTTTCTGACGTACTAGTATGGCTTACACACCAGGGTTATTGACGTACTAGTACACCTAAATTCTAGCGCCTTCAAATCTAGCAAGAGAAAGCTGGTAGGCCTACATATGAAAGAATGAGTCTATGTGGTCAGTGTGTGCAGTGTAAAAAAAAATCCTGCAGCACACAGTGCATAATGAGAAAAAAAACTTGGACCGTGTTGTTGGTTTAAAACAGCAACTTTGCACTGTATTTTCGTATGGTATTTATGGTTGTATTCTAGTTTTACTGGTCTCATTTTATAGAATGGAAGACATATTACAAAAATTGAGATGATTTTGATTGGTTTCTCAATGAAAAGTACCTTGAAATTGAGCTCAAAGTAGCAGAAATGTTCGATTTTTGGCCAAAGCTCAAAAGTAAACAAATCATGCCATGCGTCCAATACATGTCAACTGGTGAGTCTAATATTCTTTCACAAGTGCGCTGATATTATTTATACCATTTCTACACTAATGCAGTAGTCTGCATAGCAGTAAATCTTCTATTTTTTGTGAGAATAAAAATTCAATGTGGAAAGCAAAAGAAATGTAAGAGGGGCCTGGGGATGTGACTAATGAACAGAGGAAATGTTATTCTAGTGCCAGGAATGTCTGTCTTGTTTATTCTGGACCCTATTTGGAAATTGGTATCTTTTGAATTCTGTGTGAAATTGGCAAAATTGCCAATTTCTGACCACTTTATTGAATAGTTAAAATTGGTAAATTGGTGGTTTCTTGTACTCATTTGATAGGAAAAATGGAGTTCTAGCAAAATAGTTATGATTTTTATCGACTGGTACATTGGAATTGGCCGAAAATAGGGCTCAAAGTGGGCAAAATCGCTGATGCGTAAACAACGTTGAGACCGCTAATTTCACAGGAGCATAATTCCGTAAGTTTTCCATCAAATTTTATACTTTTGGTGTCATGATCAGGAAAAGATTCTCTATCATATCCTAAGAAAAAATAATTATTTATTTATTTTTTTTTTTTTTTTTTTTTCAAAAAATTTCTGACCGAGAACAAGTTTAGGAGAGGGCTTCTCGACCCTGAAAGGGTTAACAATGGAGTGAATATTGACTGTATTGTACCACTCTTCACCTGTCTATAAGTATTAGGTTAACCCCTTCAGGGTCCGTGCTGTACATCTACGGCTTTACGTTGAGGGTCCACACCGTAGATCTACGGCATGAGCTCGGCTCACTCTGATAAGCTGTGAGTGGTAAATTTGGGCCTGTATATAAGAGAATACATCTATGTGGTATGTGTGCTCCACATAAAGCAAATCCTGCAGCACACAGTACATAATGAGAGAAAAAACTGAGACCATAATTTTCGATTAAAACAGCGAATTTGCAGTGTTTTTTCTTATGTTTTTTATAGTTGTATTTGCGATTTCTTGGTCTCATTTGATAGAATGGAAGATATATTACAGAAATAGAGATGATTTTGCTTGGTTTTAGTACTGGAAATAGAGATGATTTTGATTGATTTTAGTACTGGAAATGGCTTGAAACTGAGCTCAAAGTAGCGAAAGTGTTAAATTTTTGCCGATGTTCAAGAGTAAACAAATGACCTCACACATCTAATACACACCAGCTGGTGGGTCTAATATACGTTCACAAATGTGGTGATATTATTTATACAGTTATTACAATATTGCATAACAGTAAATCTTCTATTTTTTGGTTTGAATAAAAATTCGTTATGCGAATAAAAAGTCAAAATTGAATTCACTTGTAAAGCATGAAAAAATAACTAATGAACAGAGGAAATGTTAGTCTAGTGCCAGGAATGCCTGCATTGTTTATTCTGGATCTTGTTTTGAAATTGGAATATTTTGAACTTTGCATAAAATTGGCCAAATTATCAATTTCCGATCACTTTATTTTGTAGTTGAAACAGTTGACTTGGCAATTTCTTGTGCTCAGTCGATAAAATAAAAGTAATACTAGTGAAATAGCTAAGAATTTGGTCGACTGGAATAATGTAATTGGCCTAAAATAGGAGTCGAAGTCTGCAAAATCGCCAATGCGTAAATATCGCCGACACATCAAAATTCACAGGAGCATAATTTCGTCAATTTTCCATCAAATTTCGTACTTTTTGTTTCATTACCTTCAGAAAAAGATTCTCTACCATTTCATGAGAAAAAATAACAAAATTATTTTTTGAAAATTCTTGGACACTGGTGCACACTTTGAAATTTGGCCTCTGGACCCTGAAAGGGTTATGTCTGCCCGAAGTGCCTCAGCATGATAGTGACTTTCTTTGTTCCAACCATACTATGATATGTAAACACACATTGTAACCTTAGCAAAGAAATAAATATTTTATTTTTATTTGTTTATAATGTCCTACATTATAAAAATCTTTGAAAGAGTACTATAAAGCATGATTGCAAACCTCTTTTATTCCCGAAAACTGCGCAATCCAAAGCAGCATGAGTTCAGAGTGGGTCGCTTGTGCCTCTTGCAACTACTGGATCACAATGATTGGTCTTGGTTGCACTGGAATAAAAACAGAATGCAGATGTAATATACACTGACTTTGCAAAAGCTTTTGACAAGTGCGATCATGGTCTAATAGCGCACAAAATGCGTGCTAAAGGGATAACTGGCAAAGTGGGGAGATGAATCTTCAGCTTTCTAACCAATCAAACACAAAGAGAAGTGGTAAACAGAGTTAAATTGGAAGCTGCCATAGTGAAAAGCTCTGTTCCACAAGGCACAACACTTGCCCCCATCCTGTTTCTCATCTTCATATCAGACATAGAGATGTCATCTATTGAGGACACAGTTAACCTCCAAGAAGATATAAACCAAGTTTTCCAGTGGGCAGCAGACAACAATATGATGTTCAGTGAAGACAAATTCCACCTACTCTGTTATGGAAAACTGGAGGAGATAATAATTAGAAATGAGTATACTACAAACTAATCATAAAATAGAGCAAAAAAATAATGTGAGGGACCTGGGAGTGGTAATGTCTGAGGATCTCGCTTTCTAAGATCACAACAGTGCCATGATCACAACTGCGATGAAAATGATTGGATGGATAATGAGAACCTTCAAAACAAGAGATGCCAATCCAGTGATGATCCTTTTTAAATCACTTGTTCTCTCTTAGCTGGAATACTATTGTACATTAACATCCCTGTTCAAAGCAGGTGAAATTGCAGATCTAGAGAATGTACAGAGAACCTTTACTGCACATATAAGTTCCATCAAACACCTTAACCCCTTAACTGTCCAAACATAGATCTACGTTCTCTCACCCAGTGCTCCAAATATTTTGAAAAAAAAAAAAAATTAACCCTTTCAGGGTTGGTGCCGTACTTGTATGGCGTGAGAACCAGGGTCGGTGTCTTACTTGTACGTATAAATTCTATCGCCTTCAAATGTAGCAAGAAATAATGGGTCTGCATGGTCAGTGTGCACAGTATAAAAAAAATCCTGCAGCACACAGTGCATAATGAGAAAAAAAAAACTGACCGTGTTTTTGGTTTAAAACAGCGACTTTGCAGTGTATTTTCGTGTGGTATTTATAGTTGTATTTTCGTTTTCTTGGTCTCATTTCGTAGAATGGAAGATATATTACAGAAATGGAGATTATTTTGATTAGTTTCTTGATGAAAAGTACATTGAAATTGAGGTCAAAGTAGTGGAAATGTTTGAATTTTGCTGATGTTCAAGATTAAACAAATCACGTCACTTATGTTTAATATGAGTTTAATATTCTTTCACAAGTGCACTGATATTATTTATACCATTTTTACAATAATACAGTAGTCCGCATAACAGAAAATCTTATAGATTTTGTGAATAAAAATTCAAAAATGGAAATCAAGAGTAATATAAGAGGGGCCCGGAGATGTGACTAATAAACAGAGAAAAATGCTATTTTAGTGCCAGGAATGTCTGTCTTGTTTATTCTGGACCCTATTTTGAAATTTGTGTGAAATTGGCCAAATTACCTATTTCTGACAACTTTATTGGGTAGTTGAAATTAGTAAATGGGCAGTTTCTTGTACTCAGTTGATAGAACAAATGGAGTTTTAGCGAAATAGTTATGAGTTTAGTCAACTGGAACACTGGAATTGGCCGAAAATAGGGCTCAAAGTGGGTGAAATCGCCAATGTGTATGTATCGTCAAGACTGCTAACTTCATGAGAGCATCCCACTGACACAGCTAACAAGATAAATGACTTCTTCTCAACCATAGGTTCTAATCTCGCCAATAAAATCCCACGCACCAATGCCCATGCCGGGGACTACCTAGATGGGAATTTCCCAAATTCCTTCTATCTTGCTCCAACTGAGCCCATGGAAGTCACCAAGATTATAAAGTCACTTAAAAATAACTCAGGGAATCTGTCTCATGTCCCACCATTATTGTACAAGAGAGCGGCCCAAGTCCTCTCGCATGCTATCTCATTACTTTTTAACAAGTCACTAGAAACTTGCACCTTCCCGAAACTACTCAAGACGGCAAGGGTTACACCAATACATAAAGGTGGTGACCCTACAGATTTAAACAACTATAGGCCAATATCAAACTTACCATTGCTATCCAAAATCTTTGAGAAACTCGTGCACAGGAGACTATATTCATTTATAACGGCACAAAACATACTCAACCCCTGCCAATTTGGATTCAGGAAAAATAAAAGCACTAACGATGCAATCATAAAAATGCTAGATCTGCTTTACACAACATTGGAAAATAAGGAATATCCACTAGGAATTTTTATTGACCTAAGAAAAGCTTTTGACACAGTAGACCACGGCATCCTACTCCACAAACTTGACCATTATGGTATAAGAGGTCATGCGCTTGCATATTTCAAATCTTACCTTACTAATAGGTATCAGTATGTCACCATTAAAGACACAGCATCAACAACACAGCCAATTGATACTGGAGTTCCGCAGGGAAGTGTCCTTGGTCCCCTGCTCTTCCTCATATACATCAATGATCTTCCAAACGTATCTCAACACCTGAACCCCATTCTCTTTGCTGACGACACGACTTATGTCATCTCTCACCCTAATCTTGCCACTCTCAACACCATTGTTAATGAGGGGCTGATCAAAATATCGACTTGGATGACAGCCAATAAACTTACGCTTAACACTGACAAAACCTACTACATTATGTTTGGTAGCAGAGCAGGAGATGTGCAAATTAACATTAAGATGGACAACACTCTAATTGCCAGGCATAATGAGGGCAAATTCCTAGGCCTATACCTCGACAACAACCTGAACTTCAGCACCCATATCCAACACATAACCAAAAAAGTATCCAAAACGGTTGGGATCCTCTCCAAGATACGATACTACGTGCCGCAAACTGCCCTTCTCACACTATACCATTCACTTATATATCCATACCTCACCTATGCTATATGTGCTTGGGGTTCAACTGCAGCAACACACCTAAAGCCAATAATAACCCAACAAAAAGCCGCAGTAAGAATAATCACTAAATCCCATCCCTGGCAACACACCCCCGCACTCTTCATAGATCTAAACTTACTCCCTGTTCAGTACATCCACACTTAATACTGTGCAATCTACATCTACAGGACCTTAAATTCCAATATTAACCTTGACCTAAAACGCTTTCTTGATAGTTGCGACAGAACCCACAGGCACAACACCAGACACAAACATCTCTGTGACATTCCCCGTGTCCGACTAAACCTTTACAAAAATTCAATGTATGTCAAAGGCCCTAAAATCTGGAACACCCTACCTGAAAATTCTAAAACTGCAGACACATTCATAACCTTCAAAACTACCATCAGAAAACATCTTATCTCCCTGATACACTCTGTCAACTAATTACACGAATACCACCTGGTGGTTAACACTTACACTCACTCACCCATTTGACCATAAACAGAAATATCAATCTCAATCTCAAAATAATGAATTTTAACTAGTCATAAGTTGGCCTGTGATACTCCAATACTGAAACTATGTATAGTGCCAAAACAAAAGCATTCACATTGCTAAACTCACAAACTAGTATTTAGTCACTTAGCCATAATACCAACTTACCTCATAATTTTGTAATATTTTAAACTTAAGATTTAATTTAAGTCTGCCTGAAATGCCTAGCCATGCTAGGTGTTCTAGTGGTACACTCTGTAATTATTATTTTACTACATGTAAACCACACAATAACCAAATTCTGTAAACTCAGCATTGTAATCCTTATAGAGAAGAAACTTTGAATTGAATTGAATTGAATTGAATAATTCCATTAGTTTTCCATCAAATTTCATACTTTTGGTGTCATTACCATCGGGAAAAGATTCTCTATTATTTTTTATAACAAAAATAATAAATGTTTTTTTTGTGGGGAAAATTTTCGACCCAGAGAATAAGTTTAGGACCAGGGGTCTCGACCCTGAAAGGATTAAATTAAAGGGGACAATTTTCTGTGTGTAATAAGATAAAAAAAAATTAGTCATTACTTACCGAGATATAAGGCCACAAATTTGGCACTGGATGCTCACCTGATGGCAACATGGAGTTCTGCCACTTGCAGAGGTGTTGCCAATATGCCTTTTTTTCTTTTTTTTTTTTAAATTATATATTATATATTATATATTATTATATATTATTATATATTAAATTATATTATGGAGAGGAATAAATGGGATTAGGTCAGGGGTTTCAAATAGAGTTAGAGCTAAAGAAGGAGTAGCAAAAATGTTGAAGGATAAGCTATGGCAGGAAAAGAGGGACTGTAAATGTATTAATTCAAGGATTATGTGGAGTAAAATAAAGATTGGATGTGAAAAGTGGGTTATAATAAGCGTGTATGCACCTGGAGAAGAGAGAAGTGTAGAGGAGAGAGAGAGATTTTGGGAAATGTTGAGTGAACGCATGGGGAGTTTTGAATCAAGTGTGAGAGTAATGGTGGTTGGGGATTTCAATGCTAAAGTGGGTAAAAATGTTATTGAGGGAGTAGTAGGTAAATTTGGGGTGCCAGGGGTAAATGTAAATGGGGAGCCTTTAATTGAGCTATGTGTAGAAAGAGATTTGGTAATAAGTAATACATATTTTATGAAACAGAGGATAAATAAATATACAAGGTATGATGTAGCACGTAATGAAAGTAGTTTATTAGATTATGTATTGGTGGATAAAAGGTTGATGGGTAGGCTCCAGGATGTACATGTTTATAGAGGGGCAACTGATATATCGGATCATTATTTAATTGTAGCTACAGTTAGAGTAAGAGGTAGATGGGAAAAGAGGAAGGTGGCAACAACAAGTAAGAGGGAGGTGAAAGTGTATAAACTAATTGAGGAGGAAGTTCAGGTGAGATATAAGCGACTATTGGCAGAAAGGTGGGCTAGTGCAAAGATGAGTAGTGGGGGGGTTGAAGAGGGTTGGAATAGTTTTAAAAATGCAGTATTAGAATGTGGGGCAGAAGTTTGTGGTTATAGGAGGGTGGGGGCAGGAGGAAAGAGGAGTGATTGGTGGAATGATGAAGTAAAGGGTGTGATAAAAGAGAAAAAGATAGCTTATGAAAGGTTTTTACAAAGCAGAAGTGTTATAAGAAGAGCAGAGTATATGGAGAGTAAAAGAAAGGTAAAGAGAGTGGTGAGAGAGTGCAAAAGGAGAGCAGATGGTAGAGTGGGAGAGGCATTGTCAAGAAATTTTAATGAAAATAAGAAAAAATTTTGGAGTGAGTTAAACAAGTTAAGAAAGCCTAGGGAAAGTATGGATTTGTCAGTTAAAAACAGAATAGGGGAGTTAGTAGATGGGGAGATGGAGGTATTAGGTAGATGGCGAGAATATTTTGAGAAACTTTTAAATGTTAAGGAAGAAACAGAGGCAGTAATTTCATGCACTGGTCAGGGAGGTATACCATCTTTTAGGAGTGAAGAAGAGCAGAATGTAAGTATGGGGGAGGTATGTGAGGCATTACGTAAAATGAAAGGGGGTAAAGCAGCTGGAACTGATGAGATCATGACAGAAATGTTAAAAGCAGGGGGGGATATACATGTAGTGTTGGAGTTGTTGGTACTTTTGTTTAATAAATGTATGAAAGAGGGGAAGGTACCTAGGGATTGGCAGAGAGCATGTATAGTCCCTTTATATAAAGGGAAAGGGGACAAAAGAGACTGTAAAAATTATAGAGGAAAAAGTTTACTGAGTATACCAGGAAAAGTGTACGGTAGGGTTATAATTGAGAGAATTAGAGGTAAGACAGAATGTAGGATTGCGGATGAGCAAGGAGGTTTCAGAGTGGGTAGGGGATGTGTAGATCAAGTGTTTACATTGAAGCATATATGTGAACAATATTTAGATAAAGGTAGGGAAGTTTTTATTGCATTTATGGATTTAGAAAAGGCATATGATAGAGTGGATAGAGGAGCAATGTGGCAGATGTTGCAAGTATATGGAATAGGTGGTAAGTTATTAAATACTGTAAAGAGTTTTTATGAGGATAGTGAGGCTCAGGTTAGGGTGTGTAGAAGAGAGGGAGACTACTTCCCAGTAAAAGTAGGTCTTAGACAGGGATGTGTAATGTCACCATGGTTGTTTAATATATTTATAGATGGGGTTGTAAAGGAAGTAAATGCTAGGGTGTTCGGGAGAGGGATGGGATTAAATTTTGGGGAACCAAATTCAAAATGGGAATTGACACAGTTACTTTTTGCTGATGATACTGTGCTTATGGGAGATTCTAAAGAAAAATTGCAAAGGTTAGTGGATGAGTTTGGGAATGTGTGTAAAGGTAGAAAGTTGAAAGTGAACATAGAAAAGAGTAAGGTGATGAGGGTGTCAAATGATTTAGATAAAGAAAAATTGGATATCAAATTGGGGAGGAGGAGTATGGAAGAAGTGAATGTTTTCAGATACTTGGGAGTTGACGTGTCGGCGGATGGATTTATGAAGGATGAGGTTAATCGTAGAATTGATGAGGAAAAAAAGGTAAGTGGTGCGTTGAGGTATATGTGGAGTCAAAAAACGTTATCTATGGAGGCAAAGAAGGGAATGTATGAAAGTATAGTAGTACCAACACTCTTATATGGGTGTGAAGCTTGGGTGGTAAATGCAGCAGCGAGGAGACGGTTGGAGGCAGTGGAGATATCCTGTTTAAGGGCAATGTGTGGTGTAAATATTATGCAGAAAATTCGGAGTGTGGAAATTAGGAAAAGGTGTGGAGTTAATAAAAGTATTAGTCAGAGGGCAGAAGAGGGGTTGTTGAGGTGGTTTGGTCATTTAGAGAGAATGGATCAAAGTAGAATGACATGGAAAGCATATAAATCTATAGAGGAAGGAATGCGGGGTAGGGGTCGTCCTCGAAAGGGTTGGAGAGAGGGGGTAAAGGAGGTTTTGTGGGCAAGGAGCTTGGACTTCCAGCAAGCGTGCGTGAGCTTGTTAGATAGGAGTGAATGGAGACGAATGGTACTTGGGACCTGACAATCTGTTGGAGCGTGAGCAGTGTAATATTTAGTGAATGGATTTCAGGGAAACCGGTTATTTTCATATAGTCGGACTTGAGTCCTGGAAATGGGAAGTACAATGCCTGCACTTTAAAGAAGGGGTTTGGGATATTGGCAGTTTGGAGGGATATGCTGTGTATCTTTATATGTGTATGCTTCTAAACTGTTGTATTCTGAGCACCTGTGCAAAAACAGTGATAATGTGCAAGTGTGGTGAAAGTGTTGAATGATGATGAAAGTGTTTTCTTTTTGGGGATTTTCTTTCTTTTTTGGGTCACCCTGCCTCGGTGGGAGACGGCCGACTTGTTGGAAAAAAAAAAAAATTTTTGTTTTGATAATAACAATTTGTAGTAGTTCTTGTAATTTTATAAACCACTCTTTATTCTGGCACTAATACCTATTAGGTACTGAAATAGTCAAATTCAAATTCATATTCAGTGGACCCCCGCATAACGATCACCTCCGAATGCGACCAATTATGTAAGTGTATTTATGTAAGTGCGTTTGTACGTGTATGTTTGGGGGTCTGAAATGGACTAATCTACTTCACAATATTCCTTATGGGAACAAATTCGGTCAGTACTGGCACCTGAACATACTTCTGGAGTGAAAAAATATCGTTAACCGGGGGTCCACTGTATTTCTTTGCAAGTAGTACATTGAGATTATATTTTTACAATGATGGGTTGCATTGCAAAGAGAGCCTCTATTATGCCTTGGCATTATGGGCTATCTTAACCCCTTGACTGTCGCAACCCCCAATCCTGAGGTGTCTCCTGGTGTCACAAAATTTAAAAAAAAAAAAATCTTTTTCCTTATGAAATGATATTCTTTTCCCAATTGTAATGACACCAAAAAAACAATTTGATGGAAAACTGATGGAATTACGCTCTTGTGAAGTTAGCGACCTCGGCGATATTTACAAATCGGCGATTTCGCCCACTTTGAGCTCTATTTTCGGCTAATTCCGTTGTTCCAGTCGACCAAACTCATAGCTATTTCTTTAGAACTCCGTTTTTTCTATCGACTGAGTACAAGAAACTGCCCATTTACCAATTTCAACTACCCAATAACGTGGTCAGAAATTTGCAATTTGGCCAATTTCACGAAAATTAAAAAATATGACAATTTCAAAATAAGGTCCAGAATGAACAATGCAGACATTCCTGGCTCTAAAATAACATTTTCTTTGCTCATCAGTCATGTCTCCAGGCCCCTCTGATATTACTCTTGCTTTCTATTTTGAATTTTTATTCAAACAAAAAATAGAAGATTTACTATTATGCAGACTACTGCAATACTGTAGTAATTGTATAAATAACATCAACCCATTCATGACTGCATATTAGAATGGCTAGTTGGACATTTATTGGAAATTGACATCATTTGTTTACTTTTGAACATGGGCAGAAATCAAACATTTCCCATCCTTTGAGCTCCATTTCCAGGTTCTTTCTATAGTAAAATCAGTCAAAAATCACCTCAATTTCTATAATATGTTTTCCATTCTATCAAATGAGACCAAGAAAGCGAGAATACAACCATAAATACTATACGAAAATAGACCACAAAGTTGGCATTTTAATTAAAAAAAACGGTCGGAGTTTTTTTTTTCTCATGCACTGTGTGCTCCAGGATTTTTTTTTATATGGTTCACACTGACCACACAGACCCATTCTCTCACATGTGGGCCTACCAGCTTTCTCCTTCTTGATTTGAAGCCGCTAGAATTTGAGTATATATACGTCAAACACGGTACCACGTAAGACGTATATTTATGGCCGCGACAGTCAAAGGGTTTATTATTAGCTGATTGACTATTTATCACTAAAGAAATTATTATAGTTGTACAGTACAGTGAATCTAATTTATGCAAAGCAAAGGATATATTCATGTATTCAAAAAGAATATTCAAAAATGCTTTTTATGAAACATGATTAAGGAGGAGTTTTCAGTAGTTTACAGTATGAGACTGCTACAATTTTGTGAAGGGCAATACTGGTTTTGGTAGGTATGTATACTTCTATGTGGTAATTTGTCAGTATATGAGCTTGTCTAGTCATGAAGTTTTAAGATTTAGGTAATTGATGGATTTATTGGTAATGTTAAATATTGAGTATTGAGTATTTAGTCTAGGGTGATTAAGTGGCTTTTGAGAAGTCTTAAATTGATTTTGAGACTGGGTTGCTTTGGTATTTTCTGGTAATGAATTCCAAATTTTGGGGCCCTTTATGTGCATAGAGTTTTTACACAGTGTGATAGGGACACAGGGTACATCAAAAAGAGATCTGTGTCTTGTGTTATGGTCATGTGTCATGTTAAGATTGGTGAGGAAAAGTTTGAGTGGAGGGTTTATGTTTGCATGTATTGTTTTATGTATGTAGTAGGCAGATGAATAAGTATGGATGTTCTTCATGGTGAGCAGATTTAGACTTGAATATTAGTGGAGTATGCTGTCAGGAGTGGGAGTTTATAATTCTGACTGCTGCTTATTGCTGGGTTATTAGTGGTCTTAGGTGATTTAATGTTGTTGATGCCCGTGCACAGATTCCATATGTGAGATGAGGGTAGATGAGTGAATGATACAGTGCAAGGAGAGCTGATTGTGGAACATAGTATCGTATCTTTGATAGTATGCCTACAGTCTTGGAGATTTTCTTGGTTATTTGTTGTATATGTGTCTGGAACTTGAAGCGACTGTCAAGGTGGATTCCTAGGAATTTTCCTTCCGTGAGTCTTGACAGTGATCCATTTGGCGTTATGTTAAGTGGAACGTTTGCAGCTTTGTTTCCAAACTGAATGAAGTAGGTTTTGTCAGTATTCAGTGTAAGTTTCTTAGTTATCATCCAGGCAGATATTTTCTGCAATTCAGCATTGACTGTGTTGGCGAGTATGACTGGGTTTGGGTGAGAGAAGACATATGTAGAGTCATCTGCAAATAATATGGGTTTGAGAAACTGTGATGCATTTGGTAGGTCATTGATGTAGATGAGAAAGAGGAGTGGTCCAAGGATGCTTCCCTGTGGGACTCTGACTGTGATTGGTTGTGTGGAAGAGTTTGCACCATTTGTGTACACATATTGGCTTCTGTTGCTGAGGTAGGATCTTTAGGTAGTTGAGGGAGTGGCCTCTTATACCATAGTGTGTTAATTTAGTGTACAGCAGTTCATGGTCAACTGTATCAAAAGCTTTACGTAAATCAATGAAAATTCCCAGCGGGACTTCTTTCTTTTCGAGAGTGGTATATATTAGTTCTAGCATGTGTATGATAGCATCATTTGTGCTTTTATTATTCCTGAATCCAAACTGACAGGGGTTTAGTATGTTATGTGAGACGAGGAAGGAATAGATCCGTCTATGAATTAATTTTTCAAAGATTTTAGAGAGGAGTGGTAAGTTAGATATTAGTCTGTAGTTATTCAAATCTGTTTGGTCACCTTCTTTGTGTATCGGAGTGACCCTCGCTATTTTGAGAATTGTTGGGAAGGTGGAGGATTCAGTGGATTTGTTAAAGAGTGTTGCAATAATTGGTGACAATATACTTGAGAAGCTTTTTTGTACATAAAAGTTGGCAAGTTGTTTATGTCTCCTGCATTGTTTTTAAGGGTGTTGATGATGAACGAGACTTCTGTTGGGGTGGTCGGAACTAGGAATAGTGTGTTCGGGTAGGTGCTCATGAGGTAGTCAGATGGACTGGTGTTTGAGTTTGGGATTTTGCTTGCTAGGTTCTTTCCTATGGTGGAGAAAAAACCATTGAGTCTGTTTGCCGTTTCAGTTGGTGGGAGTAGGGGTTCGTCTGATTTTGTTAATTTGATTGTTTTGCTTTTGGATATTTTTTTTAGTTCCAAGAATTTTGGATAGTTTTTTCCAGGTTTTTTTCATATCACCTTTGATGGTTTGTAGTCTGTTTTCATAATACAATTTTTTTGACCTTCTTATGAGGCTGGTAAGAGCTGATGAGTAGCATTTTGACTGGTCTCTAGTTATAATCCCTGGCTAACACCAAGCATCCTGAAATCCATTAACACAAAGCACAAATATGAAAAAGAGTATAGAATGGGTCAAATAACTAGAGAACAGTCAAAAAGTTACTCGTCAGCACTTACCAGCCTGATAAGAAGGTCAAAAAAATTGTATTATGAAAATAGATTACGTAACATCAATGGTGATATGAAAAAAAACTGGAAAACTCTATCTGAAATTCTTGGAACTAAAAAATTATCCAAAAACAAACCAATCAAACTAACAAAATCAGATGAACACCTACTCACTCCAACCGAAACAGCAAACAGACTTAATGTTTTCTTCTGCACCATAGGAAAAAATCTAGCAAACAAAATACCAAGCACAAACACCCATCCATCAGACTACCTCATAGGTACCTACCCAAATACGCTATTCCTAGCTCCAACCAACCCCATTGAAGTTACGCTCATCATAAACACCCTTAAAAACAAGGCAGGAGACATAAACAACTTGCCTGCTTTTATGTACAAAAAAGCTTCGTAAGTATTGTCACCAATTATTGCAACACACTTTAACAAATCCATTAAATCATCTACCTTCCCAACAATCCTCAAAATAGCAAGGGTCACTCCTATCCATAAAGGAGGTGACCAAGCTGATTTGAATAACTATAGACCAATATCTACCTTACCACTGCTTTCTAAAATCTTTGAAAAACTAATTCATAGATGGATCTATTCCTACCTCGTTTCACACAACATATTAAACCCTTGTCAGTTTGGATTCAGAAATAATAAAGCACAAATGATGATATCATACACATGCTAGAACTAATATATACCGCACTTGAAAAGAAAGAAGTCCCGCTGGGCATTTTCATTGATTTACGTAAAGCTTTCGATACAGTCGACCATGAACTGCTGTACTCCAAATTAATGCACTGTGGTATCAGAGGCCACTCCCTCAACTACCTAAAGTCATACCTTAGTAACAGAACTCAATATGTGTATGCAAATGATGCAAACTCTTCCACCCAACCAATCACAGTAGGAGTCCCACAAGGAAGCGTCCTTGGACCACTCCTCTTTCTCGTCTACATCAATGATCTACCAAATACATCACAGCTACTCAAACCCATATTATTTGCAGATGACACTACATATGTCTTTTCCCACTGAAACACAGTCATACTAGCAAACACAGTCAATGCTGAATTACAGAAAATATCTGCCTGGATGATGACTAACAAACTTACCCTGAACACTGATAAAACCTATTTCATTCAGTTTGGAAACAAAGCTGCAAATGATCCAATTAACATAAAGCTAAATGGATCATCAGTCACAAGACTCACAGAGGGAAAATTCCTAGGTATCCACCTTGACAGTAGCCTTAAGTTCCGGACACACATACAACAAATCACCAAGAGAATCTTCAAGACTGTAGGCATACTATCAAAGATAAGGTACTACATTCCACAATCAGCTCTCCAGGCACGGTACCATTCCCTCATATACCCTTATCTTACATATGGAATTTGTGCATGGGGATCAACAACATCCAATCACCTAAAACCCCTAATAACCCAGCAAAAGGCAGCAGTAAGAATGATAACAAATTCCCACTCCCGCCAGCATACTCCACCAATTTTCAAAAGCCTGAATCTGCTCACCGTTAAGAACATCCGTACTTATTCATGTGCCTACTGCATACACAGAACAATACATGCAAATATAAACCCCCAACTCAAACTTCTCACCAACCTAAACAGGACACATGACCACAACACAGATCTCTTTTTGATATACCTCGTGTCCATATCACCCTGTGTAAAAACTCTATGTACATAAAGGGCCCCAAAATATGGAATTCATTACCAGAAGATATTAAAGTAACCCAGTCTGAAAATCAATTTAAGACTTCTCAAAAGCCACTAAATCACCCTAGACTAAATGGTAAATACTCAGTACACACTTACTCACCTATGTACTCCCACATCATAACTGAAACAATCACTTTGAACCTTTTATCCTTTGTTGACAGGAATATAATTGAATCATTGTTTTCACAAAAGCATTTTAGAATATAAATATATCTTTGTATTATACAAATTTTGATTAATTTATAATTAATATTCTACTGTACAACTATGAAATAATTACTATCCTACTGTACAACTATGATATACTCCTTAGTATTAAGTAGACTGTAAGCCAATAATGTTAAGTTGGCTCATAATGCCAAGGCATAATAGAGTGTCTATTTGCATTGCAACCCACTATTGTAAATACAAAATCTCAATGTACTGTTTGCAAGACATAAAATAAATAAATAAATAAACAAATAAATAAATTATGTACTGTTTTTCATATTGGTGCTTTGTGTTAAAGGATTTAAGGATGCTCGGTATTAGCCAGGGGCTATTAACCCTTTGAGGGTCGACAGGCCCTCTCCGAAACTCGTTCTCAGGGTCGGCCAAATTTAAAAAAAAAAAAAAATTATTTTCTCTTATGAAAAGATAGAGAATCTTTTCCCGATCATAAAGACACCAAAAGTTTGAAATTTGATAGAAAACTTACGGAATTATGCTCTCGCAAAGTTAGCGGTCTCGGCGATGTTTACGCATCGGCGATTTTGCCCACTTTGAGCCCCATTTTCGGCCAATTCCACTGTACTAGTCGACAAAAAAACATGACTATTTCGCTAGAACTCCATTTTTTCTATCGAATGGGTGCAAGAAACCACCCATTTATGAAATTCAACTATCCAGTACAGTGGTCAGAATTTAGCAATTTTGCCAATTTCACACAAATTTCAAAAGATGCCAATTTCCGAATAGGGTCCAGAATAAACAAGAAAGACATTCCTGGCACTAAAATGACATTTCCTCTAGTCATTATTCACGTCTCAAGGCCCCTCTTATATTCTTTTGCTTTCCACTTTGAATTTTTATTCTCACAAAAAATATAAGATTTACTGTTATGCAGACTACTGCATTAGTGTAAAAAATGGTATAAATATTATTGGTGCACTTGTGAAAGAATATTAGACTCACCAGTTGACGTGTATTGCATGCTTGGCACGATTTGTTTACTTTTGAAGTTTGGTAAAAATCGAACATTTCTGCTACTTTGAGCTCAATTTCAAGGCACCTGTCATTGTAAAACCAGTCAAAATCATCTCAATTTCTGTAATATGTCTTCCATTCTATAAAATGAGACCAAGAAAAGTAGAATACAACAATAAATACCATACGAAAATACACTGCAAAGTCGCTGATTTATTCCAAAAAAATGGTCAAAGTTTTTTTTTTTCTCATTATGCACTGTGTGCTGCAGGATTTTTTTTAGACTGTGCACACTCACCACATAGACCCATTCTTTCATATGAAGGCCTACCAGCTTTCTCCCACTAGATTTGAGGGCGCTAGAATTTAGGCGTACTAGTACGTCAAAAACCCTGGGTCGTAAGCCGTACTAGTACGTCCGAAACCCTCAAAGGGTTAAGTCTCTTAGCTTTGATCTGTTTAGTTTTTCTAGGGCAATGTTTGTTATAGAGGTAATGGGCTTTTTTTTTTAGAAAATTATTTGTACAGTCATATCTGTATATGTTTCGAGCTCATTTACCTAGATTGGTTATGAGAAAGGTTGGGTAGTGGTCTGTGGTGTTGTCTGTGCTTATGCCTGATTTTAAAAGGGATATGGTGTTAGTCCAGATGTGGTCTATTAAAGAGACACTGGTCTCGGAGATTCTTGTAGGTTTAGATATTGATAAATTAGACACATATGCAACTCTTGGGTATCTTTATTGAGGAAACGTTTCGCCACACAGTGGCTTCATCAGTCCATACGAAGGAGAAACTTGAAGAACAGGAGGAGAATGAGGTAATCAGTCCCTCAACCTTGAGTCGATGTGTTCAGTCCATCAATCTTGAATAGAATACGGCATATCAGCGGAGAAGCAGCTTATAAGCCGTATGGCAGGAGAGGTGCAGCAGTCATAGGTCGTGTCACATTTGTTCAATGTGGAAGTAGGTCGTGCCCAAGAATTAGGCAAGCGAAGAATTCCTAAGTATTAAGATCCCAAGAAGTTGCAGTGTCTGACAGATTTGTAGATGAATGGTTCAGAGAACCGACATGTTGATAAATTAGACACATATGCAACTCTTGGGTATCTTTATTGAGGAAACGTTTCGCCACACAGTGGCTTCATCAGTCCATACGAAGGAGAAACTTGAAGAACAGGAGAAGAATGAGGTAATCAGTCCCTCAACCTTGAGGTTTAGATATTGTTGGTAGCAACAAGCAGTTGCTACCAACAATATCTAAACCTACTTCTGGGTCCTGGTCATGTAGTAGATTAATATTGAAATATCCTGTTAGCAGTAGGTGGTGATTATTCATGTGTGAATCATTTATCAAGTTTCCTAATTTTTCACTAAAGTGGTAAATGTTTGACTGTGGTACTCTGTAGATGTTTATAACTGTGAACGGTTTTTGTGGGTCTTTTGATTTAGCCCTTTCAGGGCCCGTCCCGTAGATCTACGGCTTTACGTTCAGGGTCCAAACCGTAGATCTACACCAAAATTCTAGCGGCGTCAAATTTAGTGCGAAAATGCTGGTAGGCCTACATGTGAGAGAACGTGTCTGCATGGTGTGTGTGCACCATAAACAAAAATTCTAGGCGCTCGCATAGCATTGTGGGAACACCATGCCTCGTTGCAAGGCAGCTCTCACCCCAAGGAAAATTGGGATTCTCCTCTTCCTACCTGATAGTTCTGACTCTGATGGAAGTGGAAATGAAGACGAATTCTTTGGCTTTGATTAGTTAGTGACTGAAAGGAATGACCAGGATATCGATAATAGTGCAGAAAACCCTGACGATCCTCAACCTTCTACCTCTGGTGTGGGCACTCCTCAGTCACAGTCAGTTGTACCTCATCGCAAGAGAAAACTTATTTTCGCATGGCTAGGCCTCTGACTTCAGTAATGATGGTGATAGTGACGTGGATTGTAATTTTATTGCTCTTGACGATCATTCGAGTAGTGATAGCCAGGAAACATATTCACCAGTGAAGCGTCGGTATATACGCCGCTGCATGCGCTCGGGTAGTGTTCCCTGTGCAGTGCCCAGGGGACGGAGTACATCTCGTGGCCCTACACCAGGAATAGACAGTGAAAGTGAGGATGATGTGGCTACACTTGGCATGGATAGACCACAGGCATCAGTAGGTGGTGGTAGTGGTGATGGTAGTGCCACGGCCATGCGTGACTCACCAGCCCAGGCTTGGACCCACGCTGCTGAATCCTCAGTTCAAGGACAAAGTGGAGCGTCAGCCACCAGCCCACCACAACCACAACTACCAGCACAACCAGCCTATGATGTCCAGTATCCACCAGCAAACCGTATGTGGGATTGGCAGCAAAATCCCAATTTTGTTCCCAAGCCTCACCACTTTGATGACTCTTAAAGTAGAATTCTACCTACTTGTCCCCTTGGAACCACTGCCAATGAACTGGAATTTTTTGAATTATTCTTTGACCAGCCCTTGATGGAAACTATTGTCAGGGAAAGTAACAAGTATTTTGAGTACACCATGGCAAATACGATCATATCACCACAGTCAAGACTACACCGGTGGAAAGAGACGACTGTTGCAGAAATGTATTTGCTTTTTGCAACAATAATGCTTATGCCTCATGTCTATAAGCATAATATAAAAGCATACTGGTCCACAGATCGGCTAATTTCTACCCTGGTCTTCATTGAAATCATCCCAGTGAACAGGTTTATCTTACTGTAACGTATGTTGTACTTCTCTGACAAAACCCGGCCTGACAGAAGTGACAGGTTATACAAGATTAGAAATGTATTTATGTATCTGAAGCAAAAGTTCAACATGTACTTTTATCCATTCAAGAATCTTTTACTTGACGAATCTTTGATTTTGTACAAAGGTAGACTGTCATTCAAACAGTATATACCGAGCAAGTGGAAACGCTTTGGTATAAAACTGTTTGTACTCTGTGACTGTGACAGTGGCTTGGTATTGGATATTGTTGTATACACGGGAAGTAAAACATTGAAAGATACCAGGATGTTATTGGGTATCTCAGGTGACGTGAGAAGCATGATGGCACCTTATCTTGGTAAGGGGCATACATTATATACTGATAACTGGTACACAAGCCCTTTACTCAGTGATTTCTTGCGAGTGAACAAGACAGATGTGTGTGACACAGTGCGTTCTAGTCGTAAATATATGCCCAGGTTCAACGCAGGTGCTTGTGGTGATGAGGTGCAGGTGTTTACTGCCAATGACATCATGGCATTACGGTGGCATGACAAACGAGATGTCACATTGTTGACAACCATTCACCATAACGAAATGCAAGACAGTGGCAAAGTTGATAGAATGACTAATGAACATATTCGAAAACCAGTGACAGTGATTGATTATACATAAAACATGTGCATGGTTGACAAATGTGACATGCAGATTGGCTTTGTTGATTGTGTTAGTAAGAGTTACAAGTGGTACATGAAACTTTTCTTCCATCTCATGGACATTTCAATGCTCAATGCATATAATATTTACCAAGTGAAGACTGGCAACAGACCACCATATGGTGAATTTTGTTTGTCTGATGTCAGACAACTCATCATGAAGTATCAGGTAACAGCACCTGCTATACAACAAGGTCCTCGAACTCCTCAGCATATACCCAAGCATTTGAGGAGGAAGGGTGATCGTTTCATAATACAGCTTCCTGCAACTAAGAAGAAATTTGCTTGGAAGAGATGCATTGTCTGTGCACAAACAAAATGACGGCAACAAAGACGCAAAGACACTCGGTTTATGTGCGAGGAATGTAAGGTACCTCTGTGCATGGTGCCTTGTTTCAAGGAGTTCCACAAGCTCCAGCAGTTCTAAAAACATGTCCAGTGATTGTAAATATATGATAGAACATTAGTATTATACAAGATTTGTGCATGTTTATTGTAATAAACAACAGTGGTAAACAATATGATAATAACTTTAGTGTGGTTTTTGTGTTCAATACAGTGAGTTTATGTATATACATTATATACAGTATTGGTCTCTCAGGCCCCAAATGTTAGTAGGAAAAGAAAAAAAATTAGAAAAGAAAAGAAAAAACTATAAAAAAGTAAAATTAAGTAATGCGTGTATGTGGAAATCATCGATGTTGCCACCACCCGGTCATTTTGGGTCAACTTCTCGGCACTGTATCTCGGTAAGTACTGATCAGAATTTTTTTTTTGTTTTATTACCTTCACAAAAATATACTCTTTAATTCTGTAAGAAAAATAATTTTTTTTTTTTTTTTTCAAAATTTCTTGGACACTGTGGCACCCCTTCCGATTTTGGCCTTGGACCCTGAAAGGGTTAAATTTAGCTATGATATATTCACCATGCTCAAATAGTAACTAACACACTGACAGGTGACTATTTTTACCTGCTCTGATCACATACTATTGTCTAGATTTTTTTTTTTTTTTTTTTTTTTTTTTTTTTTTTTTTTTTTTTTTTTTTTTTTTTTTTTTTTTTTTTTTTTTTTTTTTTTTTTTTTTTTTTTTAACAAGTCGGCCATCTCCCACCGAGGCAGGGTGACTCAAAAGAGAAAGAAAATCCCCTAAAAGAAAATACTTACATCATCATTCAACACTTTCACCTCACTCACACATAATCACTGTTTTTGCAGAGGTGCTCAGAACACAACAGCTTAGTAGCATATACGTATAAAGATACACAACATATCCCTCCAAACTGCCAATATCCCGAACCCCTCCTTTAGAGTGCAGGCATTGTACTTCCCATTTCCAGGACTCAAGTCCGACTATATAAAAATAACCGGTTTCCCTGAATCCCTTCACTAAATATTACCCTGCTCACACTCCAACAGATCATCAGGTCCCAAATACCATTTGTCTCCATTCATTCCTATCTAACGCGCTTACGCATGCTTGCTGGAAGTCCATCAATGTCTTAGACATGCTGGAATATATTTGAAACTCCTTGAAGCACAGTGTAAGATAAGTGTGACTCCACTGCTGACAGTGCAGCATTAGAGTGACATTTGATGATTGTGCACTGTTTTGGCTTTATTTGTTTTCACTGTTACACTGTTTGTCTGTCTGTCTTTCTGTTTGTGTGTCTGTATCTGTCTGTCTAGCTCTGTCTCTGTTTATCTGTCTTTCTGTCTGTCTACTTGTCTGTCTCAGAGAGAGAGCTGCTCATGAACTAACAGGTATTACACACAATGTAGAGTCATCACGTCTGATTCCTGAGCAAGTGAAAATGCGCATTGCTTGCCAGTCATTCTTCTTATGCCTTATATCTACAAGCACACTGTAGCACTTTGGATATTTTTTTGAGGGTTATCCTAGGTAATTTACACTATGTATAATAACTGGACTTAGGTGTACTTGTGAGATAGAGACAGAGATAGACAGAGATAGAGACAGAGATTCAGACAGACAGACGGAGATAGAGACAGCCAAAGTCAATCAGCCACCCACCCAGCCTGCCAAACGCATATTACACATCTTCCAGAATTGTTTCTCTTTACTTAGGGTATAGGTTATAGGACATTCTGGCAGGATGACACTACCAGTGGTATCAAAATTGAAAGGATGTTGCACAAATGTTGCACATGGGTTATTTTTGAGGGTTTTGATATTTCCTTGACCACTTTTGGTCACATCCATCCCAAAACCACTAAACTCAGGGTCAACATCACTTTCCTCTTAAAAGGGGAGTGTTAATATGATATGACTTCAGTGAATCCCTGGTGTTTGCCATGCTGTTTGCTCTAGCTGGCGCTCAATTGAACTGGTGCTCCCACAAGGTACTAGGTGGTCTCAGATATTTTTAATACTGCACGCACCAAGTGTTAAGAACCATTCTATACTGACCAGACATCTCAGGCCAATCATGCCAAATTTGGGGGCTGGAAAAATAAAACATTGATCTATGTTTGGAGCGCTAGCGATAACAACATAGATCTATGTTTGGACAGTTATAAAGGGTTAACTATTGGGAACGTTGGAAGCACTTGACTTGTACTCGCTGGAATGCAGACAAGAGAGATACAGTAGACCATCGTTTAACATGGTAGTTATGTTCCTGAAAACACCGTTTTAGTTAAAATTGTGTTAGACAAACTGAAGAACTTATGGGAAAAATACGTTATGTTCCTGGAGTCGCAAAAAAGACAAAACTTTTTTTTAGACCTCTAGATCTTACAAAAATAAAAATGAATATGTAATTGTAATTCGTTGTCATGATGTATTATGTTTTTACTGCTTAAGATTACAAATGCAACAGAAATAATAGTATTTCTTACCTTAAATTATGGGTGCTGGTGTTTGTGGATGATTGTGAAGAGTGGTGAGTTATGCCATGGCCCTACTGGGCTGAGGTGGATGGTAGAGGTACTGGTACTGAAGTTGATGGTTGTACTGGAGTGTGCATAAATTCTGTAATGGATTTCTGTTCTGTTTTACCCCACAGTACATTGTAGAACTGACGGTAAGGCATCAGCTGCTCTAGACACAGTTTCAGGGTCCCCCTCATTGAAAAAGTCTAACTTTAAGTCAGTAAATCAGTCAGTCAATAAGTCAGTCAGTTAATCAAGTCAGTCAGTAAATCAGTCAGTCATCACACAAACTCGTATTTACTTCATTCTTTTTATGTGCACAAAGAGACACTTCATTACGGCCAGTGGCTATCTCTTGTCTAATATCTCTGTATTCTTCATTAATTCCAAGACTTAAATGCTTAAACTTTTTCTTGCCACTTTCAGCAACACTTGTATGCCTACTGGGTGCCATGATTGCTTGGCAGATTTAAGATATGGCGAGAATAAGTTATAAGCTTCTAACAGAGGATGGTATGTATCCCGCGGGTGACGTGCTCAAAATTTTTTCCCCTCCCTCGAATCGTGTTAAGTTTATTTTATGAAGTGTTATACAAAAATATGCCGCAATTCTTCAGTCATGCTATAACCAAAACACTTGGAAAATCCTAGAGGGAATGGTCCTGAATCTGCACACACAAATCACTCTCTACGAAAGTAAAAGACTGGGCAGGCGGTGCAAAATACCCCCAATGAAAAGTAGGGGTGCCATTGGTACGCTAACAGAAAACACAATGAGTGTCCTGGGCCCAAAACTGTTCAACAGCCTCTCATCATGCATAAGGGGAATCACCAGTAGACCCCTGGCTGCCTTCAAAAAGGAGCTGGACAGATACCTAGTTGGTGCTGGATCAGCCGGGCTGTGGTTTGTACGTTGGACTACGTGCGACCTGCAGTAACAGCCTGGTTGATAAGGCCCTGATCCACCAGGAGGCCAGACTGTGGGGGCGTTGATCCCCGGAATACCCTCCAGGTAGACTCCATTTAGGTAGACCCCTCTCAAAAAAATTTTACCCAAATTACTTTAAGAGCGATTAGTAACTTGTAGGTTTAGCACTTCTTTTTGATTATAATAATAATAATAATAATAATAATAACTAGTATTATCAATTATAATTTACATACAGTAGACCATCATTTAGCACGAGTTTATTTGGCACGATTTGGGTATTGCACAATGGAAGAATTGCGGCACAATTTTATGTAACACGTCATATAATTAATATAACACGGTTCAGTTTGTGGGAAGGAAAAAAAAATTCTCTTTTGCTCAAGCGGCCACCTTGTTGTGGAGCAGCCAGGGAGCCCTCCCGCCATCCCCTGCCACCCTTCGACACCACCCCACCATCCCAGCATTTGTAATTCATACGTGTCCAGTCTTTCTCTGCAACAAGGCAGCTGTGTTTGTGAATTGTGTTATGATATTTTAATTACTATATCTTGTATCTGCCAAGTAATCATGACACCCATCAGCCATACCAGTGTTGCTGAAAGTGGCACAAAGAGGTATAAGCACTTAAGTCTTAGAATTAACAAAGAAACAAAGATATTAGACAAGAGATAACCTGTAGCTGTAATAAAGTGTTACTTTGTACACAGAAAAAGAGGCAAACATGAGTTTGTATGACTGAATGACTGACTTATTGAATGACTGATTTACTGAATGACTTGACAGACTGAGTTATATGACTGACTGACTGAATGACTTACAAGTGACTTGACTGATTTACCGAGTAACTTGACTGACTTACTGAATGACTTGATGGAATTGCTAAGTGACTTACTGAATGACTTGACTGAGTGACTTGACTGACTTACTGAGTGATCTGACTGACTTACTGAATGACTTTGACTAAATATTCAGACTTAAAGTTAGACACTTCAGTACAACCATCAACTTCAGTACCAGAACCTCTACCATCCACCTCAGCCCAGTAGGGCTAACTAAATGACTTACTAACTAAATGACTGATTTACCGAGTAACTTGACTGACTTACTGAATGACTTGATGGAATTGCTAAGTGACTTACTGAATGACTTGACTGAGTGACTTGACTGACTTACTGAGTGACACACAAATAACCCGCACATAAAAGACAGAAGCTTACGACGACGTTTCGGTCCGACTTGGACCATTGACAAAGTCACACTAACAGAGGTGGAGCAGGACGGCTATATATAGGCAGGAAGAGGTGGAGGTAGTAGTAGTAGTGATGAAATTAGACACATGTGCGGCGTCTGGTTGTCTTTGTTGTGGACGTTTCGCCATCCAGTGGCTGGCTGGATGGCAAAACGTCTACGGTGGGGATGCCCGGGTGTTGTGCATGTGTCATTTCATCCTGTCCGTTTTATATACAATTCTTGTACTACTACTACTACTACTACTACTACTACTACCACCACTACTACTACCTCCACCTCTTCCTGCCTATATATAGCCGTCCTGCTCCACCTCTGTTAGTGTGACTTTGTCAATGGTCCAAGTCGGACCGAAACATCGTCGTAAGCTTCTGTCTTTTATGTGCGGGTTATTTGTGTATCGTTCCATTCACGGTATTGTGCCTTTTTGTTATTTATTTACTGAGTGACATAACAGACTAACTAAATGACTTACAAGTGACTTGACTGATTTACCGAGTAACTTGACTGACTTACTGAATGACTTGATGGAATTGCTAAGTGACTTACTGAATGACTTGACTGAGTGACTTGACTGACTTACTGAGTGATCTGACTGACTTACTGAATGACTTTGACTAAATATTCAGACTTAAAGTTAGACACTTCAGTACAACCATCAACTTCAGTACCAGAACCTCTACCATCCACCTCAGCCCAGTAGGGCCACAGCATAACTCTCCACTCTCTTCACAATCATCCACAAACACCAGCACCCACAATTTAATGTAAATACTATTATTTCTGTTACATTTGTAGTCTTCAGCAGTAAAAACAACATAATACATCACAGCAATGAACTACAACTACATATTCACTTTTATTTTTGTAAGACGTGGAGGCCTAAAAAAAAGTTGTTTGCTTTTTGGGGGCTCCAAGGAACGTAACCCCATTTTTCCCATAAGGTTTTAAGTTCATCTAACACGATTTTACCTACCACGGCATTTTCAGGAAAGTAACTACCGTGCTAAATAACGGTCTACTGTATTACTAGTTTGTAATAAGCAAACCAACTTCAGGAGTTGTAAATAATTGTAAAGTAGCCATCTGTAAACAACAGGTAGTTATGTTTGTTTTTGTGGTTGGTGGCAGTGGAGCAGACAATAAACTGCACAAGTTCTCGTCTCTCAGCTACGGTCTGCACATTACCAACCAGTCACTGGCTCATTATGATTTTGAAGCAAGTACTTCATTTTTTGTTTTCCCCTGAATATGACTGCCAAATTTTGGGTGAGTCTTATTTGCTCAGCCTGACTCAAGTCCCACCATTATTGTACAAATGAGTGGCTCATGTCCTTTTGCCTGTTATTTGATTACTCTCTAACAAGTCACTAGAAACTAGCACTTTCCCGACACTGCTCAAGATAGCAAGGGTTACACCAACACACAAAGGTGGTGACCTCACAGACGTAAACAACTACAGCCCAATATCAAACTTACCGTTGCTATCCAAAATCTTTGAGAAACTCGTGCACAAGATATTATATTCCTTTATAACAGCTCAAAGCATCCTCAACCCCTGCCAATTGAGCTTCAGGAAAAGCAAAAGCACAAATGACACAATTGTAAAAATGCTAGACCTGCTTTACACAGCACTGGAAAAAATTAATATCCATTAGGACTCCTTATCAACCTAAGGAAACCTTTTGATACTGTAGTCCACGGTATCTTACTCCACAAATTTGATCATTATGGTATAAGAGGCCATGCACTTAAATATTTCAAATCCTACCTTACTAACAGGCATCAATACATCTCTATGAAGGACACAACCTCATCAACTAGACCACTGGATACTGGAGTGCCACAAGGAAGTGTCCTTGGCCCCCTGCTCTTCCTCTGATATATCAATTATCTTCCTAATGTATCACAACACCTGAAACCTGAAGACACAACTTATGTCATCTCCCACCCTAATCTTGCCTCACTCATCACCATTGTTAACGAAGAGCTAGTAAAAATATCGACCTGGATGACTGCTAATAAACTTAAATTTAATGCTGACAAAATCTTCTATATTATGTTTCGGAACAGAGCAGGTGTTGCTCAGCTGAACATTATGATTGACAACACTCTCATTGCCAAACATAATGAGGGCAAATTCCTGAGCCTGCACCTTGACAGCAGCCTAAAATTCAACACCCATACACAACACGCAAAAAAAAGTATCCAAAACTGATGGCATCCTCTGCAAGATACGTTATTATGTACCGCAATCAGCCCTACTCACACTATACTATTCACTCGTCTATCCCTACCTCACCTATGCCATTTGTGCCTGGGGATCATTAGGAGGAACCGACTTAAAGCCAATAATAACCCAGCAAAAAGCCGCAGTAAGAACTATCACGCAATCCAATGCTAGCAAAAACCCCCACCCCACCCCCCCACTCTTCAAAGACCTTAACTTCTTGCTCACTGTATAGAACATTCACACCTACTACTGTGCAACCTACATTTACAGAACCATAAATTCTAATGTTAACCCTGAACTAAAACACTTTCTTGATAGTTGTGACAGGACCCATAGACACAATACCAAACACAAAAATCTCTGACATTCCCCGTGTCCAGCTAAATCTCTACAAAAATTCAGTGTACATAAAAGGGCCTAAAATCTGTAACTTCCTGCCTGAAAACTCGAACTACAGACTCAACCACCATTTTCAAAACTACCTTTAAAAAACATCTTATCTCCCTAACACACCCCATCATCAGTTAATTATATGAAAACCACCTGTTCTCTTTTTTGTATCATGCACACATCCAAAACAAAATAGATTTACTCTTGATATCTGTGAGTCCCCCTAATTCACACTTACACTTACCCAGATGATTGTAAACATAAAATTCCTAATACATATAGTTATTGCCTAATAAATCTTACGTTAGCCCTAAGATTGACTAAGATACTCTCCCAATATAGGTGCTTTAATAGAACAGTGTATCATGCCAAGACTTAACCATTCCCATTTCTAAAATTACTAATTGTAATATTGTTATATGTTTTGTACTACCTCATTATTATAAATCTAATTGGTCACTTCAGTTACCTAGTATACAGTAAGGTATATGAAAATGTACTGGTACATAACCTGTGTCAATACTGAGTAAGAATTAGGATTAGTCTGCCTGAAATGCCTAGACATGCTAGAGGCCTTCTTTGTTATTAATATTTTATAATATGTAAACCACGCATTGTAAGCTTTGCAAGGAAATAAAAATTTTTATTTCTCATTTTCATGTGCTTTATATGCCAGAAAATATGGTATATAATTTATATTTGTGTTTGGGGCTCATTTTTTTTAAATTGTTCAAATTTGGATGTTTTCAAGAAATCTTTCATGGATTTTTCATAACTGCTGGGTCTCTAGGAATGTTCATTTTTCTGGTAGGTATCTGGGATTTTTTGCAAATTCTGCAAAATACTCAGCATTGTTATTGTAGCATTCATTGGATTCTGTATCAGAGATTTTGAAGGATAATAAATCTGGAAGGAAACATTGGACTACCAACAACTCCAGGTTCACTAATATGCTTATAAAGTAACTGCTGGGCTAAAATTGTATTTTTTTTTCTTTTGGCAGTATTAACTGCACTAAATTTGATCCAACTATTTGTATTTTTTAATAAAAAAAAAAAGCTAGAAAAGTATATCTAAGCATGAAAGCTTATTATATATGTGTTGTACACTATTATAATTATATATTTTTACACTTTTTGTGCCTAATGTTTTCTTATTAATGTTTTAGAGTGTTTGGGGCAGTTGGGGAGTCGTAGCCACCAAGGTAACACAGAGAACATAACTGTAGAAAAGAGATCCAAGCAACAATTAAAAATAATTTGGAAGAAGGCTGTTTTCCAACAGATGCTTCTAATGCGCTTTGAGAAAGAAAATCAGCGTCTAAGAGGTAAATACATAAAATGTTTTTCACTATTAATATTGTACAGTATTTTTCTTTTGACAGCATTTATTGTTAAAAATATTGCGGAGTAAAATCAGGACTTACTTTCACAACTTTCCAAGTTGCTCCTTTTATTGCCTAAACCATTACAAGGGTATTATATATAATTGCCTGAAAACCTGTAAAAATGTATGTGTTGCTGCACTAATATAAGAACATACGAAAGAAGGAACACTGCAGCAGGCCTACTGGCCAGTGCAAGGCAGGTCCAAGTCATTTCTCGACTTAAACCAATGACCTGTCTAGTCAGGTCAGGTCAGGTCACATCCACTTAAGGAAGAGGTACAGCATCAGACCTATTAGCACAAGCTAGTCAGCTCCAACTCATACCCACCCACACCCACTCTTGTATTTATCCAACCTATTTTTAAAACTATACAATGTCTTAGCTTCTGTGATGGTACCTGGGAGTTTGTTCCATTCATCCACAACTCTGTTACCGAACCAGTGCTTTCCTATATCCTTCCTGAATCTGAATTTTTCCAGCTTGAAACCATTGCTGCGAGTCCTGTCTTGGGTAGATATTTTTACCATGCCATTTACATTCCCTTTATTTATTCCTGTTTTCCATTTATACACCTCAGTCATATCCCCCCTAATTCTACACTTGTCTAAAGAGTGCAGATTCAGGGCCCTCAGTCTGTCCTCATAGGGAAGATTTCTGATACCTGGGATCAACTTTGTCATCCTCCCTTGTACGTTTTCCAGTGCATTTATAACCATTCTGTAATACGGTGACCAAAACTGTGCAGCATAATCTAAGTGAGGCCTAACCAAAGATATATAGAGTTGAAGAACAACCTGAGGACTCCTATTATTTATGCTCCTTGATGTGAATCCAGATTCTGTTAGCTTGATTGTGAACACTTGTGCACTGTTGTCTTGGTTTTAGATTACTGCTAACCAGAACTCCCAAGTCTTTTTTGCAATCAGCAATATTAAGATCTACATTATTTAGTTTATATGTGGCATGGTTATTTTCTTGTCCAGTGTTTAGAACTTTGCATTTGTCTATAATAAACTGCATCTGCCACTTCTCTGACCACTGCATCAGTCTATTCAAATTTTCCTGGAGTGCTCTAATGTCCTCATTAGAATGAATTAAGCGACCTATTTTGGTGTCATCAACAAACTTACTTATGTTGCTATTTATTCCCTCATCAATTTTGTTTATATAAATTGTGAACAACAAAGGGCCCAACACTGACTCTCTACTGCCTATCTATCAACCACGCCTCTACCCAGGAAAAAATTTCTCCTCCTATTCTGTATGCCTTAATTTTCCTCAATAGTTTCTGATGTGCAACTCTATCAGAAGCCTTACTGAAGTCCATATACACAATATCATATTCATTACCATGATCTACCTCCTCATATACCTTGGTGAAAAAAGTTAGTAAATTTATAAGGCAGGAATGCCCCTTTGTAAAACCATGCTGAGATTCATTAATCAGTTTATGCCTTTCAAGATGGCTACAAATTGCCTCGGCAATTATTGATTTCATAAATTTTCCGATCTGTGGAGGTAAGGCTTATTGGTCTATAGTTCGAAACTAAGGACCTGTCTCATGCTTTGTAAATAGGTATTACATTTGCCATTTTCCATTTGTCTGGCACCTTGCCAGTTTGTAGTGATATGTTGAAAAGACTAGCCAAAGGTTTGCTAAGCTCCTCTTTACATTCCTTTAACCCTTTGAGGGTCGAGACCCCCCCCATCCTAAAATCGTTTTCAGTGTCGAAAAATATTAGAAAAAAAAATTATTTTTTCTTATGAAATGATAGAGAATGTTTTTGTGAGTGTTATAGGTCAAATACCGGTTACTCATTAATTGTTTATTTATTTTTTCTACTTTATTTTCCAACATTTTACTTTTTCAAGTAACTTTTATGGCCTTCGAGACCAATATAAACCATACTGTATTTTGTATACTATATTCACTCGTTGTATGCTACACAATAACTACTCAAACATTGTTGTCATTATATTGTTTACAAAACATGTTTACACAAACGAGCAATAAAAAATGTTGTTTATTACTATTTTTCTATCATATATATATACACACATAGAATCACTGGATACATTCCTAGAACTGGTAGAGCTTCTGGAAGCTTGTTGTTGTGTGGGTGGACTTGTAAATATACTGAGTCACCGGTGTGGTTACTGTCACAATGACACATTACACCTTCACTCACTAACACTCACTGCCTTCCAGAATACACATGCCTTTCCCACCCCACCAACCCACATGGAAATAAGTCACTGTCTGACTTTTTTGGGTTATCCTAGGTTGCTGGTCGTCTGGGTCGTCCCTTCTTTCCTTCCTACCTTCCTTCCTACCTTCCTTCCTACCTTCCTTCCTACCTTCCTTCCTACCTTCCTTCCTACCTTCCTTCCTACCTTCCTTCCTACCTTCCTTCCTACCTTCCTTCCTACCTACCTTCCTACCTACCTTCCTACCTACCTTCCTTCCTACCTTCCTTCCTACCTTCCTTCCTACCTTCCTTCCTACCTTCCTTCCTACCTTCCTTCCTACCTTCCTTCCTACCTTCCTTCCTACCTTCCTTCCTACCTTCCTTCCTACCTTCCTTCCTACCTTCCTTCCTACCTTCCTTCCTACCTTCCTTCCTACCTTCCTTCCTACCTTCCTTCCTTCCTTCCTTCCGTCCTGTCCCTTCCTTCCGTCCCTTCCTTCCGTCCCTTCCTTCCGTCCCTTCCTTCTGTCCCTTCCTTCCGTCCCTTCCTTCCGTCCCTTCCTTCCGTCCCTTCCTTCCGTCCCTTCCTTCCGTCCCTTCCTTCCCTTCCCTTCCCTTCCCTTCCCTTCCTTCCTTCCTTCCCTTCCTTCCCTTCCTTCCCTTCCTTCCTTCCTTCCTTCCCTTCCTTCCCTTCCTTCCCTTCCTTCCCTTCCTTCCCTTCCTTCCCTTCCTTCCCTTCCTTCCTTCCCTTCCTTCCCTTCCTTCCCTTCCTTCCCTTCCTTCCCTTCCTTCCCTTCCTTTCTTCCTTCCTTCCTTCCTTCCTTCCTTCCTTCCTTCCTTCCTTCCTTCCTTCCTTCCTACCTACCTACCTACCTACCTACCTACCTACCTACCTACCTACCTACCTACCTACCTACCTACCTACCTACCTACCTACCTACCTACCTACCTACCTACCTACCTACCTTCCTTCCTTCCTTCCTTCCTTCCTTCCCTCCCTCTTTCCTACCTACCTACCTTCCCTCTTTCCTACCTTCTTTCCTTCCTTCCTCTCATCTCCTCCTTCCTTTTTTCCTTCCTTCTGGTTTCCTGGGCATTGCTTACAGTCACAAACTCCTCAAAACCATGAAATTCATCATCATTGACACTTCCATCTGTGTTAGAACTGTCACTTGGGAAAATGAGAGTCCCAATTCGCCGGGGAGTGAGGAGTTTCTTACCGTGAGGCATGGTAAACAAGGCTTACTAAAATGGCATTACACAATGCATTCCACACACCATGCAGACCCATTCTCTCACATGTAGGCCTACCAACTTTCTCCCACTCGAATTTGAAGGCACTAGAACTTACACATATAAGTACGTGACTGACCCCAGCTGTTATGACGTACATGTACATGACCGACCCTCAAAGGGTTAAAACCCTTGCAAACAGTTGATCAGGGCCTGGGGATTTGTTCGGTTTTAATTTCTCTATTTGTCTGAGGACCATGTGACTAATTACCCTAATTGTGCATAGTTTATTATCATCCTGTTCTATATAATTTATTATTCCTGGAATTTTGCTAGTATCTTCCTGCATAAAAACCGAGAGGAAATAAGAGTTAAAAAAATCACACATTTCCTTATGACTGTCAGTGATCTGACCTGAGTTACTTTTGAGTGGGCCAATCTTGTCACAAATTCTGGGTTAGTCTTTAAATCCCTTGCCACTGTAGCCTCATTATCACTTTTAGCTTTTCTTATTCCCTTTTTTATTTCTCTCTCTAATTGAATATATTGATTTCTTAACTGCCCATCCCCTCTTTTGATTCACTTATATGTGCCTCTCTTTTGACCAGTTAGATTTTTAATCTATTGTTTATCCATTTAGGATCATTTTTGGTTGATCTAATTTCCCTATTTAGAACATAAGTTGTCTGGGCAGCTAGAACTATGCTTTGGAAAACATCATGTTGGCAACCAACACTACCTACCTGACCCATAGTCGGGTTGTTCCAATTTAGCCCACCGAGATAATTTCTCAGTGCCATGAAATCGGCCAAGCTGAAGTCTGGGACAGAGATTTGATTGCAGGTATTTGGGTATTTCCATGATATATTGAAACTAAGTGGTTTGTGATCACTTTCCCCAAGCTCATCATTAACCTCAAGATTATTAATTAGTGATTCCTTGTTGGCAAGAAACAAGTCAAGCAGATTGTTTCCTCTAGTTGGTTCTGTCACAAACTGTTTTACAAAGCAATCCTCAGTCATATCAAGAAAGTCACTAGACTCAAGATTTCCTGTCATATTGTTCCAATCAATTAGTCTAAAGTTAAAATCTCATATTAACACAACATTTTCATATCTACACACCTTATGAATTTTGTCCCATAGCAGCTTACTGTATTCCCTATCAAGATTTGAGGGCCTATAAATCACACCCAGTATAAATTTGTCACGACCCTCGAGAAACTGTAGCCAAACAGATTCTGTATCCGATGCTTCTAATCTTACATCTTGTCTAACACAACAACTTAAATTATCTCTGACATACATTGCCACTTCACCATCTTTCCTATTGACCCTATCAGTGTGGAACAGCTTATAACCTTGTATGTAGCATTCAGAATTCATTTCTCTATCTTTCAGGTTGATCCAGGTCTCAGTTATAGCAATAATATCTATATTACCTGCACATGCAAGTAATCTTACCTCATCTATCTTATTTCTTAGACTTACTATTAGTATAGCAAACCTTAAGGGAGCTGGTCACACTCTGCCCTCTAGTGTCTCTCTTTGTTTGTTGATCAAATGCTTTACCTTTACTAGCAACTTTATTTTGAATATTGTCTATTAAGCATATCCCTGAGGTATCCTGGTAGTATCTGCTATTTTCAACCCCTGTACTGCAGCTTGTTTCCCACACACACTCATAGCTCTATAATCTATTAGTTTTAAGTTCTAGATAAGTCAGCAATGGCTCCCCTCATTTGAGTTGGCTAATGCAAGCACTCTGGCTCCTGATAGATGAACCCCATCCCTTACATACACTCCGGCTCCTGAGAGATGAACCCCATCCCTTGCATACCTGGAGTTTACCTGGAGAGAGTTCCGGGGGTCAACGCCCCCGCGGCCCGGTCTGTGACCAGGCCTCCTGGTGGATCAGAGCCTGATCAACCAGGCTGTTGCTGCTGGCTGCACACAAACCAACGTACGAGCCACAGCCCGGCTGATCCAGAACTGACTTTAGGTGCTTGTCCAGTGCCAGCTTGAAGACTGCCAGGGGTCTGTTGGTAATCCCCCTTATGTGTGCTGGGAGGCAGTTGAACAGTCTCGGGCCCCTGACACTTATTGTATGGTCTCTTAACGTGCTAGTGGCACCCCTGCTTTTCATTGGGGGGATGGTGCATCGTCTGCCAAGTCTTTTGCTTTCGTAGTGAGTGATTTTCGTGTGCAAGTTCGGTACTAGTCCCTCTAGGATTTTCCAGGTGTATATAATCATGTATCTCTCCCTCCTGCGTTCCAGGGAATACAGGTTTAGGAACCTCAAGCGCTCCCAATAATTGAGGTGTTTTATCTCCGTTATGCGCGCCGTGAAAGTTCTCTGTACATTTTCTAGGTCGGCAATTTCACCTGCCTTGAAAGGTGCTGTTAGTGTGCAGCAATATTCCAGCCTAGATAGAACAAGTGACCTGAAGAGTGTCATCATGGGCTTGGCCTCCCTAGTTTTGAAGGTTCTCATTATCCATCCTGTCATTTTTCTAGCAGATGCGATTGATACAATGTTATGGTCCTTGAAGGTGAGATCCTCCGACATGATCACTCCCAGGTCTTTGACGTTGGTGTTTTGCTCTATTTTGTGGCCAGAATTTGTTTTGTACTCTGATGAAGATTTAATTTCCTCATGTTTACCATATCTGAGTAATTGAAATTTCTCATATCACATACATATCGCATACATATCACATTTGCCATAAAATTTGTCCCAGTTATCAGTGAATGGGATTGCCAATTCCTTGCAGTACCTGTCTAGCCAGCAATTTACACCAGTTGCCCTAGACATCCATTCATTGCCCACCCCCCTTCTGAACAAGATGCTACATATGATTCGGACCCTTCCCTTAGACCTAATTACGTCTATTTCTGATTTGTACTTATCCAGCAACTCTTGTCTCCTGCCCTTCTTGATATCATTTCCACCAGCACTAAGACAGATGATGAGCTTGTTCCCATTACCTGACATAATATTATCCAACCTGTTGACTATATCACCAACACCAGCTCCTGGGAAGCACACCCTCTGTCTAACCTTCTTATTTCTGTTACAGAAAGCATGGTTCATATATCTTACCTGCGAGTCATCCACAACGAGAATGTTCCACCATTAACACTTATACCTGTTTAATATGTTTATTAACAATATGTATTTTACTGTAATATGGTAATTGTCTATGAATTTTAAAAATGTTTAGGGAGATTAGTGAAGAAATTCTGCAGATTGTCAGAATTTGCAATTTGCAAATTTAGATTGATGGAGCAAAAAAGGCACAATACTGTGACTGGAACAATACACAGATAATCCACACCTAGGGGAGAGAAGCATATGATGACAATTCAATCCGACCTTGACCATTTACAAAGTTAGTGTGACTGTAAATAGTCCAAGTCGAACTGGAACGTAAGCTTCTCACTGCGATGTGCGATGTGTTGGAGCAACCGTCAAATTTACTTTTGGTTTTGGACATTTAGAGATGGAACAAAATAAAATGACTTGGATTGCGTATAAATCTGTAGTGGAAGACTGTATAGGGGTCATCCTAGGACAAGTTGGAGGGGGTAAAGGAGGTTTTGTATGCTAGGAGCTTGGACTTCCAGTGTGTTCAATAAGAGTGAGTGGAGGCAAATGGTTTTTATGACTTGATATGCTGCTGGAGTGTGAGCAAGGTAACATTTACGAAGAAATTCAAGGAAACCTGTTAGCTAGACTTGATTCCTGGAGGTGGGACGTAAAGTGCCTGTATTCAGAAGGAGAGGTGGAGATATGTACAGTTTTTTGAACTGCAGTATCAGCATGCCTCTGACAGGACAGTGAAGAAGTGAGTGACAGTGAAATTGTTTATTCTTTTTTGGGTGACCCTACCTCGGTGGGAAAGGGCTGATGTTAAAAAAAAAATTATCAGTAAAAGCTTCATGTTAGAGCCCCTCACAACTGGGAGGGAGTTTTCATTGAAACCATACCCCGACCGGGATTGAACCCGCGGTCAGAGAGTCTCAAAACTCCAGCCCGTCGCCGGGGTATGGTTTGTTTGCAATCGTGTCATTAAGATTTCGTGAGTCAAGTTTTCATTGAGTATACCTTTATACAACCGTTAAGTGGATTCTGGTTGCGTGATGAAGTTAATTCAAATAAAATACACCCCATTCCTTTTGTTATTGGGATGTCCACTAGGTAACATAGCTGTTTGAGCAAGACATTACTGAAACATAATTTTAATGCTTTACTTACACTTGTATGATGTCACTAAGTTAGGAACATTTGTATCTCATTATATTTATCCATAGTGAATTGACAAATGTTTTCTGGGATGTTCTTTTGTTTATCCTCCAGTTACTATCATGTACATTTGCAGCTCTTCAGCAAGAGGTGGCTCTTCAACGTGTACGGCTGAATTATGAAGAGGAAGAAATACCAGTAGAAGCTACACAAGCATGGCATATGCTGCTCTCCAGGCCTTTAGCCAGAATTGACTCAAATATTATTTTAAGTGGTATTAAACAAGGTAAATATTGGTTGTTTTCCAAACCTACCTGCCTACCCCTCCTTCCACTACCATTCTCCTACCACCTACTTCTCTCCCTCACATAGGTATGTTATGGCTTCTTGCCATGTTAATCCCACATGATTCATGAACATGCCTTGACCCACCCACCGCAGAACGTCACCACAGTTCAGCTTATATGACTCACCTGTACCCTGCTAATATTTGCCCATGTTTCTTATGTCCATGTATATTTGGGTGAACAAGACCCCCATGACAAATGTTTCTGTAATACAATATCCAAGTGCTTGCTCTCTTTGTCAATAACTTCTTAATATATACAGTGACCCTCGGTTATTGTCTGTTACTGTTATCGGCCAACTCGGTTATAGGCCGGTTTTTCAGCTTCCGGTTATCGGCCATTACTTTGCTTATTGGTCGTATGGGACACGTACAACTACCTGCTGGCAGCCGCTCACGTCAGTCTGGCTGTCTCTCTGGGCGAATGAGGAAGCTTCTACTCTTTCATCCAAACATTTCACTATAATCCTTTGTTTTTGGTGGTTATTTTTCAAGTGCAACTGCGAAATAAGTCACCATGGCCCCAAAGAAAGTTCTTTGTAAAGTTCCTTTGGTAAAGAAAGTGAGAAACAATAGAATTTCAAGGCAGGCAGGCATAGAGGCAAGAAGTGTACCAGGCATGCAGGAAGTGTAGAAGGCATGCAGGAAGTGTAGCAGACATGCAGGAAATGTAGCAGACATGCAGGAAGTGTAGCAGCATGCAGGGAGTGTAGCAGGCATGCAGGGAGTGTAGCAGGGATACAGGAAGTGTAGCAGCATGCAGGGAATATAGCAGGCATGCAGGGAGTGTAGCAGGCATGCAGGAAGTGTAGAAGGCATGCTGGGAGTGTAGCAGACATGCAGGAAATGTAGCAGATATGCAGGGAGTGTAGCAGGCATGCAGGAAGTGTAGAAGGCATGCAGGAAATGTAGCAGGCATGCAGGGAGTGTAGCAAGCATGCAGGGAGTGTAGCAAGCATGCAGGAAATGTAGCAGGCATGCAGGGAGTGTAGCAGGGATACAGGAAGTGTAGCAGCATGCAGGGAGTGTAGCAGGCATGCAGGGAGTGTAGCAGACATGAAGGAAGTATAGCAGACATGCAGGGAGTGTAGCAGACATGCAGGAAGTGTAGCAGGCATGCAGGGAGTGTAGCAGGCATACAGGAAATGTAGCAGGCATACAGGAAATGTAGCAGACATGCAGGGAGTGTAGCAGGCATGCAGGGAGTTTAGGAGGCATGCAGGGAGTGTAGCAGAAATGCAGGGAGTGTAGCAGGCATGCAGGAAGTGTAGCAGGCATGCAGGGAGTGTAGCAGACATGCAGGAAATTTAGCATATATGTAGGAAATGTAGCAGACATGCAGGGAGTGTAGCAGGCATGTAGGGAGTGTAGCAGGCATGCAGGGAGTGTAGCAGACATGCAGGAAGTGTAGCAGACATGCAGGAAGTGTAGCAGACATGCAGGGAGTGTAGCAGACATGCAGGAAGTGTAGCAGATATGCAGGAAGTGTAGCAGACATGCAGGAAATGTAGCAGACATGGAGGGAGTGTAGCAGACATGCAGGGAGTGTAGCAGACATGCAGGAAGTGTAGCAGGCATGCAAGAAGTGTATCAGACATGCAGGGAGAGTAGCAGACATGCAGGGAGTGTAGCAGGCATGCAGGAAGTGTAGCAGGCATGCAGGAAGTGTAGCAGGCATGCAGGAAGTGTAGCAGGCATGCAGGGAGTGTAGCAGGCATGCAGGAAGTGTAGCAGACATGCAGAGAGTGTAGCAGACATGCAGGGAGTGTAACAGACATGCAGGGAGTGTAGCAGGCATGTAGGAAGGGTAGCAGGCATGCAGGGAGTGTAGCAGGCATGCAGGGAGTGTAGCAGGCATGCAGGGAGTGTAGCAGGCATGTAGGAAGGGTAGCAGGCATGCAGGGAGTGTAGCAGACATGCAGGGAGTGTAGCAGGCATGCAGGAAGTGTAGCATGCATGCAGTTGTTAGGTAAGACACATATGCAACAGTTAGGTATCTTTATTATGAAACGTTTCGCCTACACAGTAGGCTTCTTCAGTCAAGTACAGAAAAGTTGATAGAAGCAGAAGATACTTGAAGACGATGTAATCAGTCCATCACCCTTAAAGTTTTGAGGTGGTCAGTCCCTCAGTCTGGAGAAGATCATTGTTCCATAGTATGAAACAATATGGAGAAGAAGTGACAGGATGGAGCTTTTTATAGCGCCAAGAGGTGAGACGTAGGCCACTAGGTGAGGTAAGAACTCAGATGTTGAGAGGTCAGGTCCCTCTTAAATCCAGCCCCTCTCACTAGTGGAAGTTGTCGAAGTTGATTGCAGGTCTGTACCAAGATACCCTTGTGTTCAGCATGCATGCAGGAAGTGTAGCATGCATGCAGGGAGTGTAGCAGACATGCAGGGAATGTAGCTGACATGCAGGGAGTGTAGCAGACATGCAGGGAGTGTAGCAGGCATACAGGAAATGTAGCAGACATGCAGGGAGTGTAGCAGGCATGCAGGAAGGGTAGCAGGCATGCAGGGAGTGTAGCAGGCATGCAGGGAGTGTAGCAGGCATGCAGGAAGTGTAGCAGACATGCAGGGAGTGTAGCAGGCATGCAGGGAGTGTAGCAGGAATGCAGGGAGTGTAGCAGGCATGCAGGGAGTGTAGCAGAAATGCAGGGAGTGTAGCAGGCATGCAGGAAATGTAGCAGACATGTAGGGAGTGTAGCAGGCATGCAGGGAGTGTAGCAGGAATGCAGGGAGTGTAGCAGAAATGCAGGGAGTATAGCAGACATGCAGGAAGTGTAGCAGGCATGCAGGAAGTGTAGCAGGCATGCAGGGAGTGTAGTAGACATGCAGGGAGTGTAGCAGGCATGCAGGAAGGGTAGCAGGCATGCAGGAAGTGTAGCAGGCATGCAGGAAGTGTAGCAGGCATGCAGGAAGTGTAGCAGGCATGCAGGGAGTGTAGCAGACATGCAGGAAGTGTAGAAGACATGCAGAGAGTGTAGCAGACATGCAGCGAGTGTAACAGGTTTGCAGGAAGGGTAGCAGGCATGCAGGGAGTGTAGCAGGCATACAGGAAATGTAGCAGACATGCAGGGAGTGTAGCAGGCATGCAGGAAGTGTAGCAGACATGCAGGGAGTGTAGCAGGCGTGCAGGGAGTGTAGCAGGCATGCAGGGAGTGTAGCAGAAATGCAGGGAGTGTAGCAGGCATGCAGGGAGTGTAGCAGGAATGCAGGGAGTGTAGCAGGCATGCAGGGAGTGTAGCAGACATGCAGGAAGTGTAGTAGGCATGCAGGGAGTGTAGCAGGCATGCAGGAAGTGTAGCAGGCATGCAGGGAGTGTAGCAGACATGCAGGGAGTGTAGCAGGCATGCAGGAAGGGTAGAAGGCATGCAGGAAGTGTAACAGGCATGCAGGAAGTGTAGCAGGCATGCAGGGAGTGTAGCAGACATGCAGGAAGTATAGCAGACATGCAGAGAGTGTAGCAGACATGCAGGGAGTGTAACAGGCATGCAGGAAGGGTAGCAGGCATGCAGGGAGTGTAGCAGGCATGCAGGAAGTGTAGCAGACATGTAGGGAGTGTAGCAGACATGCAGGGAGCATAGCAGGCATACAGGAAATGTAGCAGACATGCAGGGAGTGTAGCAGGCATGCAGGAAGGGTAGCAGGCATGCAGGGAGTGTAGCAGACATGCAGGGAGTGTAGCAGACATGCAGGGAGTGTAGCAGACATGCAGGGATTGTAGCAGACATGAAGGAAGTATAGCAGACATGCAGGAAGTGTAGCAGGCATGCAGGAAGTGTAGCAGGCATGCAGGGGGTGTAGCAGAAATTCAGGGAGTGTAGCAGGCATGCAGGAAGTGTAGCAGGCATGCAGGGAGTGTAGCAGGCATGCAGGAAGTGTAGCAGGCATGCAGGGAGTGTAGCAGACATGCAGGAAGTGTAGCAGACATGCAGGGAGTGTAGCAGGCATGCTACAGTCATCTCTCACTCTAAGACTACAAATATTTTAAAGGGAAGGAAGGCGAGGTAGGGGTCGTCCTCGAAAGGGTTGGAGAGAGGGGGTAAAGGAGGTTTTGTGGGCAAGGGGCTTGGACTTCCAGCAAGCGTGCGTGAGTGTGTTAGATAGGAGTGAATGGAGACGAATGGTACTTGGGGCCTGACGATCCTTTGGAGTGTGAGCAGGGTAATATTTAGTGAAGGGATTCAGGGAAACCGGTTATTTTCATATAGTCGGACTTGAGTCCTGGAAATGGGAAGTACAATGCCTGCACTTTAAAGGAGGGGTTTGGGATATTGGCAGTTTGGAGGGATATGTTGTGTATCTTTATACGTATATGCTTCTAAACTGTTGTATTCTGAGCACCTCTGCAAAAACAGTGATTATGTGTGAGTGTGGTGAAAGTGTTGAATGATGATGAAAGCATTTTCTTTTTGGGGATTTTCTTTCTTTTTTGGGTCACCCTGCCTCGGTGGGAGACGGCCAACTTGTTGAAAAAAAAAAAAAAGTAATGAGTGTACTGTATATGCATTTTATCGCTCTAGGGCACCTTAAATGCCTAGTATATAATGTAATGTTCACTCAAGGGGAAACAATGCCAGTCTGACTCATGACGGCTGTGCAGGGAGGCGCGTGGGCACAGGCAGACAGGTCTGGTACGCTGGACGAAACACGGGGCACAGTGTGAAACTCTGGACAAAATTTAGCTGAAAAAACGGTTCTAAATTCGAAGTGTACGATATTCAGTACGTGCAAAACTTGGGATTCCACTGTACACAATAGTATTACTGGGGAAACTGTAGAAAATTGTTCCTTTCGTATGCCTTCACTTAGAGCATCATTCCTTCTAAAAATGGTGTGTTACATGAGAATGGGAGTGTAGCTCTTTACTTACTCTACTGTATCAATGTGGAGACAACTTGTACACAATGTAAGGTGTTTGTATTATGGTATAAGCTTCACAGACTTGGAAATAAGTCACTCTGTCTGACTTTTCATAAGAAAAAATAATTTTTTTTTTTTAAATTTCTCGACCCTGAGAACGAGTCTGGGAGAGGGCCTGTTGACCCTGAAAGGGTTAAACTACAGACCAGTGTCACTGATGTGTATAGTATGCAAGGTCATGGAGAAAATTATCAGGAGAAGAGTGGTGGAGCGCCTAGAAAGGAATGAGCTTGTCAGTGACAGCCAGCACAGTTTCAGGGACGGGAAATCCTGTGTCACAGACCTACTGGAGTTCTATGACAGGGTGACAGCTGTAAGACAAGAGAGAGAGGGATTGGTAGATTGCATTTTCGTGGACTGTAAGAAGGCGTGTGACACAGTTCCACACAAGAAATTAGTGCGGAAGCTGGAGGACCAGGCAGGGATAACAGGGAAGGCACTACAATGGATTAAGGAATACCTGTCAGGAATACAACAGCGAGTCATGGTACGTGGCAAGGTGTCAGAGTGGGCTCCTGTAACGAGGGGTGCAACAGGGATCAGTCCTAGGACCGGTGCTGTTTCTGGTAGTTGCAAACGACATGACGGAAGGAATAGACTCTGAAGTGTCCCTGTTTGCAGTTGATGTGAAGTTGATGAGGAGAATTGAATCAGATGAGGACGAGGCAGAACTAAAGAGGGATATGGACAGACTGCAGGCCTGGTCCAGCAACTGGCTCCTGGAGTTCAACCTCACCAAGTGGAAAGTCATGAAGATTGGGGAAGGGCAAAGAAGACCACAGACGGAGTACAGTCTAGGGGGATCAGAGTCTACAAACCTCACTCAAGGAAAAGGGTCTTGGTGTGTCTATAACACCAGGCACATCTCCTGATGCGCACATCAACCAAATAACTGCTGCACCATACGGGCGCCAAGCAAACCTAAGAATAGCATTCCGAGATCTAAATAGGGAGTCATTCAGTACTCTGTACACTGTGTACGTTAGGCCTATGTTGGAATATGCAGCGCCAGTTTGGAACCCTCACCTAGCCAAGCATGTAAGAAAACTAGAGAAAGTGCAAAGGTTTGCAACAAGACTAGTCCCGGAGCTAAGGTGCATGTCCTACGAGGAGAGGTTAAGGGAAATCAACCTGATGACACTGGAGGACAGGAGAGAAGGGGGATATGATAACGACATATAAAATACTGAGAGGTATAGACAAGGCAGACAGGGACAGGATGTTCCGGAGGTAGGACACAGCACCAAGGGGACACAGTTGGAAATTGAAGACTCAGATGAATCACAGGGTTGTTAGGAAGTATTTCCTCAGTCACAGAGTTGTCAGGAAGTGGAATAGCCTGGGTAGTGATGTAGTGGAGGCAGCAGGGAGAAGGCTGGAGACAGTTTAGATGTCATGTCTGAGGGCAGTGTGTGGTGTGAATATATTGCAGAGAATCCATAGTTTAGAGATTAAGGGGAGGTGAGGGATTACCTAAACTATTATCCAGAGGGCTGAGGAGGGGTTATTGAGATGGTTTGGACTTGTAGAGAGGATGGAACAAAATAAAATGACTTTGAGAGAGTATAAATCTGTAGTGGAGGGAAGGCGGGGTAGGGTTCAGTCTAGGAAAGGTTGGAGGGAGGGGGTAAAGAAGTATGTGTGTGCGAGGGGCCTGTACTTCCAGCAAGCGTGCGTGAGTGTGTTAGACAGGAGTGAATGGAGACAAATGGTGTTTAGGACTTGAGTTGACGTGCTGTTGGAGCATAAGCAAGGTAACATTTATGAAGGGATTCAGGGAAGCGGGCAGGCTGGACTTGATTCCTGGAGATGGGAAGTACAGTGTCTGCACTCCAAAGGAGGGGTGTTAGTGTTGCAGTTTTATAACTGTAGTGTAGGTGCACCTCTGGCAAGACAGTGATGGGGTGAATGATGTAAGTTTTTTATTTTGGGCCATTCTGCCTTGGTGGGAAGCAGCCGATGTGTTAAAAAAAAAAATAAAGGATAGATATAACAGTGAGAACAAATAAAAAAAACATATGCCAAGGTTCACTTGGAGCAGTGCATGATCAGCCATATTGAGTGTCAAATAACTGCACTGTTAGTAATGTAGAGTGACACTTGTTTGACACTGTACTTCAAGGAGTTTCATATACTTCTAAAAACATTGCTGGTACTTATATTTAGTTTTATTAATGCATTGGCTATTTCCCACAAAGGTAGGGTGGCCTGAAAAAGAAAAACTTTCATCACCATTCACTCCATCACTGTCTTGCTAGAGGAGTGCTTACACTACAGTTATAAAACTGCAATATTAACACCCCTCCTTCAATATATATATAAATAATATATATAAATAAGTAGGTAGTAGGTTGGTAGACAGCAACCATCCAGGGAGGTACTACCGTCCTGCCAAGTGAGTGTAAAATGAAAGCCTGTGATTGTTTTACATGATGGTAGGATTGCTGATGTCTTTTGTCTGTCTCATAAATATGCAAGATTACAGGCATGTCTTGCTACTTCTACTTACACTTAGGTCACACTACACATACATGTACACATTTATTTATACACACTCATCTGAGTTTTCTTTGATTTTATCTTAATAGTTCTTGGTCTTATTACTTTTCCTTTTATATCCATGGGGAAGTGGAATAAGAATCTTTCCTCCGTAAGCCATGCGTGTTGTAAAAGTCAACTAAAATGCCGGGAACAATGGGCTAGTAACCCCTTTTCCTGTAAAGATTACTAAAAAGGATAAGAAGAAAATTGTTTTCTTTCTTTTTTGGGTCACCCTACCTCGGTGGGAGACGGCCGACTTGTTGAAAAAAAAAAAAAAAGTTTTTATTATTATTATTATCACACTGGCCGATTCCCACCAAGGCGGGGTGGCCCAAAAAAGAAAAACTTTCACCATCATTCACTCCATCACTGTCTTGCCAGAAGGGTGCTTTACACTACAGTTTTTAAACTGCAACATTAACACCCCTCCTTCAGAGTGCAGGCACTGTACTTCCCATCTCCAGGACTCAAGTCCGGCCTGCCGGTTTCCCTGAACCCCTTCATAAATGTTACTTTGCTCACACTCCAACAGCACGTCAAGTATTAAAAACCATTTGTCTCCATTCACTCCTATCAAACACGCTCACGCATGCCTGCTGGAAGTCCAAGCCCCTCGCACACAAAACCTCCTTTACCCCCTCCCTCCAACCTTTCCTAGGCCGACCCTTACCCCGCCTTCCTTCCACTACAGACTGATACACTCTTGAAGTCATTCTGTTTCGCTCCATTCTCTCTACATGTCCGAACCACCTCAACAACCCTTCCTCAGCCCTCTGGACAACAGTTTTGGTAATCCCGCACCTCCTCCTAACTTCCAAACTACGAATTCTCTGCATTATATTCACACCACACATTGCCCTCAGACATGACATCTCCACTGCCTCCAGCCTTCTCCTCGCTGCAACATTCATCACCCATGCTTCACACCCATATAAGAGCGTTGGTAAAACTATACTCTCATACATTCCCCTCTTTGCCTCCAAGGACAAAGTTCTTTGTCTCCACAGACTCCTAAGTGCACCACTCACCCTTTTCCCCTCATCAATTCTATGATTCACCTCATCTTTCATAGACCCATCCGCTGACAGGTCCACTCCCAAATATCTGAATACATTCACCTCCTCCATGCTCTCTCCCTCCAATCTGATATCCAATCTTTCATCACCTAATCTTTTTGTTATCCTCATAACCTTACTCTTTCCTGTATTCACTTTTAATTTTCTTCTTTTGCATACCCTACCAAATTCATCCACCAATCTCTGCAACTTCTCTTCAGAATCTCCCAAGAGCACAGTGTCACCAGCAAAGAGCAACTGTGACAACTCCCACTTTATGTGTGATTCTTTATCTTTTAACTCCACGCCTCTTGCCAAGACCCTTGCATTTACTTCTCTTACAACCCCATCTGTAAATATATTAAACAACCACGGTGACATCACAGATCCTTGTCTAAGGCCTACTTTTACTGGGAAATAATTTCGCTCTTTCCTACATACTCTAACTTGAGCCTCACTATCCTCGTAAAAACTCTTCACTGCTTTCAGTAACCTACCTCCTACACCATACACCTGCAACATCTGCCACATTGCCCCCCTATCCACCCTGTCATATGCCTTTTCCAAATCCATAAATGCCACAAAGACCTCTTTAGCCTTATCTAAATACTGTTCACTTATATGTTTCACTGTAAACACCTGGTCCACACACCCCCTACCTTTCCTAAAGCCTCCTTGTTCATCTGCTATCCTATTCTCCGTCTTACTCTTAATTCTTTCAATAATAACTCTACCATACACTTTACCAGGTATACTCAACAGACTTTTTTTTTTTCAACAAACCGGCCGTATCCCACCAAGGTAGGGTGGCCCAAAAAGAAAAACAAAAGTTTCTCTTTTGAAATTTAGTAATTTATACGGGAGAAGGGGTTACTAGCCCCTTGCTCCCGCCATTTTAGTCGCCTCTTACAACACGCATGGCTTACGGAGGAAGAATTCTGTTCCACTTCCCCATGGAGACTCAACAGACTTATCCCCCTATAATTTTTGCACTCTCTTTTGTCCCCTTTGCCTTTATACAAAGGAACTATGCATGCTCTCTGCCAATCCCTAGGTACCTTACCCTCATCCATACATTTATTAAATAATTGCACCAACCACTCCAAAACTATATCCCCACCTGCTTTTAACATTTCTATCTTTATCCCATCAATCCCGGCTGCCTTAGCCCCTTTCATTTTACCTACTGCCTCACGAACTTCCCCCACAGTCACAACTGGCTCTTCCTCACTCCTACAAGATGTTATTCCTCCTTGCCCTATACACGAAATCACAGCTTCCCTATCTTCATCAATATTTAACAATTCCTCAAAATATTCCCTCCATCTTCCCAATACCTCTAACTCTCCATTTAATAACTCTCCTCTCCTATTTTTAACTGACAAATCCATTTGTTCTCTAGGCTTCCTTAACTTGTTAATCTCACTCCAAAACTTTTTCTTATTTTCAACAAAATTTGTTGATAACATCTCACCCACTCTCTCATTTGCTCTCTTTTTACATTGCTTCACCACTCTCTTAACCTCTCTCTTTTTCTCCATATACTCTTCCCTCCTTGCATCACTTCTACTTTGTAAAAACTTCTCATACTCTCTTTACATCATCATTCCACCAATCGCTCCTCTTTCCTCCCGCACCCACTTTCCTGTAACCACAGACTTCTGCTGAACACTCTAACATTACATTTTTAAACCTACCCCATACCTCTTTGATCCCATTGCCTATGCTCTCACTAGCCCATCTATCCTCCAATAGCTGTTTATATCTTACCCTAACAGCCTCCTCTTTTAGTTTATAAACCTTCACCTCTCTCTTCCCTGATGCTTCTATTCTCCTTGTATCCCATCTACCTTTTACTCTTAGTGTAGCTACAACTAGAAAGTGATCTGATATATCTGTGGCCCCTCTATAAACATGTACATCCTGAAGTCTACTCAACAGTCTTTTATCTACTAATACATAATCCAACAAACTACTGTCATTTCGCCCTACATCATATCTTGTATACTTATTTATCCTCTTTTTGTTAAAATATGTATTACCTATAACTAAACCCCTTTCTGTACAAAGTTCAATCAAAGGACTCCCATTATCATTTACACCTGGCACCCCAAACTTACCTACCACACCCTCTCTAAAAGTTTCTCCTACTTTAGCATTCAGGTCCCCTACCACAATTACTCTCTCACTTGGTTCAAAGGCTCCTATACATTCACTTAACATCTCCCAAAATCTCTCTCTCTCCTCTATATTCTTCTCTTCTCCAGGTGCATACACGCTTATTATGACCCACTTTTTGCATCCAACCTTTACTTTAATCCACATAATTCTTGAATTTACACATTCATATTCTCTTTTCTCCTTCCATAACTGATCCTTCAACATTACTGCTACCCCTTCCTTTGCTCTAACTCTCTCAGATACTCCAGATTTAATCCCATTTATTTCCCCCCACCGAAACTCCCCTACCCCCTTCAGCTTTGTTTCGCTTAGGGCCAGGACATCCAACATCTTTTCATTCATAACATCAGCAATCATCTGTTTCTTGTCATCCGCACTACATCCACGCACATTCAAGCATCCCAATTTTACAGTATAAAGTTTTTCTTCTTCTCTTTTTTAGTAAATGTCTACAGGAGAAGGGGTTACTAGCCCATTGCTCCCGGCATTTTAGTTGCCTCATACAACACACATGGCTTACATACATACATATCTTTCTAGGGAGAGAGGGAGGTTACTTCCCGGTAAAAGTAGGTCTTAGGCAGGGATGTGTAATATCACCATCATTGTTTAATATATTTATAGATGGGGTTGTAAAAGAAGTAAATGTTAGGGTGTTGGGGAGAGGGGTGGAATTAAATTATGGGGAATCAAGTACAAAATGGGAGTTGACATGGTTGCTTTTTGCTGATGCTACTGTGCTTATGGGAGATTCTAAAGAAGAGTTGCAAAGATTAGTGGACGAGTTTGGGAGGGTGTATAAAGGTAGAAAGTTGAAAGTGAACATATACAGTGGTCCCCCGCGTTTCGTAGTTCCCGGCAATCATAAAATTCGCTAATCATAGGGGTATTTTCGTATAAACATGGACTCGCTTTTCATAGGTTGACTCGCGAGTCGTAGTTCGTCCGGGACGCGTATGCACGGCGTGGGCCAGGGCAGGAGCCAGTCTGGCATTGTTTACCAGTGAGCGAAGGTCCCCTCGCGTGCTCCAGCGAAATATTTCATAATATTCCATTTATTTTCATGCTTGCAAGTACTAAATAAGCTACCATGGCTCCAAAGATGGCTCCTTGTGCCAAGCCTGTGGTAAAGGTGAGAAATACGATTGAATTTAAGAAAACCATCATTGAACAATATGAAAGTGGTACAAGTGTGGCCGAACTGTCCAGGATGTATAAGAAACCCTACACAACCTTATGTTCCATAGTGGCCAAGAAAAATGAAATAAAGGATGCTGTTGTTGCAAAGGGAGTAACTATGCTGACAAAAATGAGATCACCAGTACTGGAAGAGGTTGAGAAGTTATTATTGTTGTGGATAAATGAGAAACAATTAGCAGGAGATACTCTGATGACTTCGTTTATTTGTGAAAAGGCTAGTCAGTTGCATGAAGATATGGTAAAGAAATTGCCTGCAAATAGTGGTGAAGTGAGTGAATTTAAGGCCAGCAAAGGCTGGTTTGAGAGATTTAAGAACCGTACTGGCATACACAGTGTGGTAAGGCATGGTGAGGCTGCCAGTTCGGACCACAAGGCGGCTGAAAAATATGTGCATGAATTCCAGGAGTACATAGAGGCTGAAGGACTGAAACCTGAACAATTGTTCAATTGTGACGAAACAGGCCTCTTTTGGAAGAAAATGCCAAAGAGGACCTTCATTACACAAGAGGAAAAGGCAATGCCAGGACATAAGCCTATGAAAGACAGGCTGACGCTAATGTTCTGCGCTAATGCTAGTGGGGATTTCAAAGTGAAGCCATTACTAGTGTACCATTCTGAAAATCCCAGAGTGTTCAGGAAAAACAATGTTATGAAGAGTAAATTGTGTGTGTTTTGGAAATCTAATAGTAAGGCATGGGTCATGAGGGAAATTTTCGTCGAGTGGTTCAATGAAGTGTTTGGCCCTAGTGTGAAGGAGTATCTCCTGGAAAAGAAATTGGATCTCAAGTGCGTGCTAGTAATGGACAATGCACCTGCTCATCCTCCAAACTTGGATGACCTAATTTTCGAGGAGTTTGGGTTCATCACAGTAAAGTTCTTGCCCCCGAATACCACTCCTCTCCTCCAACCCATGGACCAGCATGTTATTGCAAACTTTAAAAAACTCTACACAAAAGCATTGTTTCACAGGTGCTTGATTGTGGACCACAGACACTCACTTGACCCTAAGGGAATTTTGGAGAGAACACTTCAGCATCCTCCACTGCATAACCCTTATAGGTATGGCTTGGAAGGGAGTGACTACCAGGACTTTGAACTCTGCCTGGAGAAAATTGTGGCCAGATTGTGTCGACAAGAGGGATTTTGAAGGATTTGGGACTGACCGTAATGAGCCTATGTCTGTTGTAAAATCAATTGTGGCACTGGGGAGTTCCATGGGGTTGGATGTGAGTTTGGAGGATGTGGAAGAATTGGTGGAAGACCACAGTGAAGAGCTCACCACTGAGGAGCTGCAAGAGCTTCAGCAGGAAGAGCAACACATCGCAGCTCAGAATCTTGCTGCAGAGGAGGAGGAAGAGAGATGGAAGAAGGTACCTTCTTCAGAAATTAAAGAGATTTTTACTATGTGGGGTAAGATGGAAAGCTTTATGGAGAAACATCACCCTAACAAGGTTGTTGCAAGCCAGGTTGGCAACATGTACAGTGACAAAGTCTTGGGCCATTTTAGGGAAGTGTTAAAGAGATGCCAGAAACAGTGCTCTCTCCACAGTTATTTTGGGAGACAGGACTCCAGTGACTCTCAAGGTGGTCCTAGTGGCATTAAGAAACAGAGAAGAGAAGCAATCCCAGAAAAGCAAATGGTACCTGAGGTGTTGATGGAAGGGGATTCCCCTTCCAAACTATAAACAAACCACTCTCTCTCCTCCTCCAGTCTCCCATACACAAAGAAGAATCTCCAATAAAGGTAAGTGTTATGCTGTTAATGTTTCATTCATCATTTCCCATTGTATTGTTTATGTACTACATGTATATTTCATGTTAAAAATTTTTTGTTTTAATACTTCTGGGTGTCAGGAACGGATTAATTGTATTTACATTATTTCTTATGGGGGAAATTGATTCGTAAATTGTAAATTTCGTTTATAGTAACGGCTCCAGGAACGGATTAATTACGAACAACGAGGGACCACTGTATAAGAGTAAGGTGATGAGAGTACCAAATATTTTAGATAAAGAAAAACTGGATATGGAAGAAGTGCATGTTTTCAGGTATTTGGGAGTTGACTTGTCAGCGGATGGGTTTATGAAGGATGAGATTAACCATAGAATTGATGAAGGAAACAAGGTGAGTGGTGCATTGAGGTATCTCTGGAGAGAAAAATCGTTATCTATGGAGGCAAAGAAAGGAATGTATGAAAGTATAGTGGTACCAACAATCTTATATGAGTGTGAAGCTTGGGTTATAAATGCTGCAGAGAGGAGGTGGCTGGAGGCAGTGGAGATGTCCTGTCTACGGGTAGTGTGTGGTGTAAATATTATGCAGAGAATTCGGAGTGTGGAAATTAGGAGGAGGCGTGGATTTACTAAAAGTATTAGTCAAGTGGAAGAGGGGTTGTTGAGGTGGTTTGATCATTTAGAGAGAACTGATCAAAGTAGAGTGACTTGGAGAGCGTATAAATCTGTAGGGGAAGGAAGGAGGGGTAGGGGTCGTCCTCGAGGGGGAGGGGGTAAAGGAGGTTTTGTGGGCAAGTGGCTTGGACTTCCAGCAAGCGTGTGTGAGCATGTTCGATGGGAGTGAATGGAGATGAACGGTTTTTGGGACCCGACAAGCTGTTTGGAGTGTGAGCAGGGTAATATTTAGTGAAGCAATTTAGGGAAACTGGTCAGCCGGACTTGAGTTCTGGAAATGGGAAGTACAATGCCTGCACTTTAACCCTTAAACTGTCCAAACGTAGATCTACATTTTTTCAACATTTGAAAGTATGTAAAAAAAGTAGATCTTTTTTTTTTTTTTACATTTGAAAACGTGTAAAAAAACGTTGATCTACTTTTTTGTTTGTTTGTTATATTTGAAAATATGTAAAAAAAAAACGTAGATCTACTTTTGGAGCACTATGCATGTGAACGTAGATCTGCTTGGACAGTTTAAGGGTTAAAGGAGGGGTTTGGGCTATTGACAGCTTGGAGGGACTTCTAAACTGTCATATCTGAGTGCCTCTACAAAGAGTGTGATTATGTATGAGTGAGGTGAAAGTGTTGAATGATGATCAAAGTTTTTTCTTTTTGGGTCACTCGGCCTTAGTGGGAAACAGCTGACTTGTTGAAAAAAAAAAAAAAATTCTAGGCAATAGTATGTGACCAAGATAGATGAGCATGTTCACCTGTCAGTGTGCTTGTGACTGGTTCATTACTATTTCTGTACCTAATATTAGTGCCACAACAAATATTGGCTATAAAATCACAAGAACTACTATAAATTGCAATTAGAACATAAAAATAATGTAAATATAAAAAAACATGAGGGAAAAAAGGTAAATCAGCAACATTTCTGCAAGTGGCAGGACTCCATGTTGCCGTCAGGTGAATGTCCAGTGCCAGCTTCACAGCCTTATATCTTAGTAAGTTTTTTTTTTTTTAACAAGTCATCCGTCTCCCACCGAGGCATGGTGACCCAAAAAGAAAGAAAATCCCCAAAAAGAAAATACTTTCATCATTCAACACTTTCACCTCACTTACTCATAATCACTGTTTTTGCAGAGGTGCTCAGAACACAAGAGTCTAGAAGCATATATGTATAAAGATACACAACATATCCCTCCAAACTGCCAATATTCTGAACCCCTCCTTTAGACTGCAGGCATTGTACTTCCCATTTTCAAGACTCAAGTCCGGCTATATAAAATAACCGATTTCCCTGAATCCTTTCACTAAATATTACCCTGCTCACACTCCAACAGATCGTCAGGTCCCAAATACCATTCGTCTCCATTCACTCCTATTGAACACGCTCACACACGCCTGCTGGAAGTCCAAGCCCCTCACCCACAAAACCTCCCTTACCCCTTCCTTCCAACCTTTTCGAGGATGACCCCTACCCCGCCTTCCTTCTCCTACAGATTTAAATGCTCTCCATGTCATTCTACTTTGATCCATTCTCTCGAAATGACCAAACCACCTCAACCCCTCTTCAGCCCTCTGACTAATACTTTTATTAACTCCACACCTTCTCCTAATTTCCACACTCCAAATTTTTTGCATAATATTTACACCACACATTGCCCTTAGACAGGACATCTGTACTGCCTCCAACCGCCTCCACGCTGCTGCATTTACAACCCAAGCTTCACTCCCATATAAGAGTGTTGGTACTACTATACTTTCATACATTCCCTTCTTTGCTTCCATAGATAACGTTTTTTTATCTCCACATATACCTCAATGCACCACTCACCTTTTTTCCCTCATCAATTCTATGATTAACCTCATCCTTCATAAATCCATCCGCTGACACATCAACTCCCAAGTATCTGATAACATTCACTTCCTCCATACTTCTCCTCCCCAATTTGATATCCAATTTTTCTTTATCTAAATCATTTGATACCCTCATCACCTTACTCTTTTTTATGTTCACTTTCAACTTTCTACCTTTACACACACTCCCAAACTCGTCCACTAACCTTTGCAATTTTGCTTTAGAATCTCCCATAAGCACAGTATCATCAGCAAAAAGCAACTGTATCAATTCCCATTATGTATTTTATTCCCCATAATTCAATCCCTTTCCTCTCCCAAACACCCTAGCATTTACTTCTTTTACAACCCCATCTAAAAATATATTAAACAACGATGGTGACATTACACATCCCTGTCTAAGACCTACTTTTACCGGGAAGTAGTCTCCCTCTCTTCTACACACCCTAACCTGAGCCTCATTATCCTCATAAAAACTCTTTACAGCATTTAGTAACTTACCACCTATTCCATATACTTGCAACATCTGCCACATTGCTCCTCTATCCACTCTATCATATGCCTTTTCTAAATCCATAAATGCAATAAAAACTTCCCTACCTTTATCTAAATACTGTTCACATATATGCTTCAGTGTAAACACTTGATCTACATATCCCCCACCCACTCTGAAACCTTTCTCATCCGCAATCCTACATTCTGTCTTACCTCTAATTCTTTCAATTATAACCCTACTGTCCACTTTTCCTGGTATACTCAGTAAATTTTTACAATCTCTTTTGTCCTCCTTCCCTTTATATAAAGGGACTATACATGCTCTCTGCCAGTCCCTAGGTACCTTCCCCTCTTTAATACCAACCACTCCAACACTATATCCCCCCTGCTTTTAAAATTTCTGTCATGATCCCGTCAGTTCCAGGTGCTTTACCCCCTTTCATTCTACATAATGCCTCAAACACCTCCCCCACACTCACATCCTGTTCTTCTTCACTCCTAAAAGTTGGTATACCTCCCTGGCCAGTGCATGAAATTACCGCCTCCCTTTCCTCTTCGACATTTAAAAGTTCCTCAAAATATTCTCGCCATCTACCCAAAACCTCCACCTCCCCATCTACTAACTCCCCTACTCTGTTTTTAACTGAGAAATCCATTCGTTCCCTAGGCTTTCTTAACTTGTTTAACTCACTCCAAAATTTTTTCATATTTTCATTTAAAATTTCTTGACATTGCCTCTCCCACTCGATCATCTGCTCTCCTTTTGCACTCTCTCACCAGTCTCTTCACCTTTCATTTACTCTCCGTAGACTCTACTCTTCTTATAAAACTTTTGCTTTGAGAAAACCTCTCATAAGCTAACTTTTTCTCTTTTATCACACCCTTTACTTCGTTCCACCAATCACTCCTCTTTCCTCCTGCACCCACCCTCCTATAACCACAAACTTCTGCCCCACATTCTAATACTGCATTTTTAAAACTATTCCAACCCTCTTCAACCCCCTCCTCCACTACTCATACTTGCACCAGCCCACCTATCTGCCAAGCATAGATCCTGATACCAACCTCTTATTTAATGACTTAAATGAATCAAACAGTTTCTGTAATTACTACACAGCAGAACAATCAAAGGCACTAGTCAGAGCCAACAAGAACATAACTCTTTAACTACAATATCAGATCTTTAAGCAAGCATTATTATGACCTCATAGCATTACTAAATTCCTTGCATGCCAATATGTCCATCATTACACTAACTGAAACCTGGCTAAAGCCTGATACTACTGATGTCTATGCCATTCCTGGTTACACAGCCATACTCAACTGTAGGCCAGACCAACAAGGGGGTGGCACAGCTATGTACTACTCAGACTATCTAGAATGTATCACTAATACTTGCACAAGGGATGAACATGGGGAATATATAATAGCTAAATTCAAATCCAAATACCTACAAAAACCTCTCTCACTGATAAACATCTACAGAGTTCCACAGTCAAACATTAGCCGATTTAGTCAAAACCTAGGAAGTATGATAACTGATGCATGCATGAACAAAGATCACTTACTACTCTCAGGTGACTTCAATATAAATCTCCTGCAAGACCAGGACCCACACGTTACTGAATTTACAAACACAATGAATAACTGCATGTTGCTACCAACAGTAACAAAACCTACAAGAGTTACGGAGACTAGTGTTTCCCTACTTGACCACATCTGGACCAACACCATATCCCCCTTCAAAATCAGGCATAATCACAGATAATACCACAGACACTACCCTACTTTCCTCATAACAACTCTTGGTAAATTACCCCAAGACACTACTAAAGTCACCGTCAGACTTCACAATGAGGCAGCCATTAATAACTTCACAGCAGCAGTAACAAACATTGACTGGCACACTGAGCTAGAAATCTATACAGATATTGACAAATGTATTAATAATTTTCTAAAGAAGACCCAATACCTCTATAACAAGCACTGCCCTAAAAAAACTAAACAGATGACAGCTAAGAGACTGAACAGTCCCTGGCTAACACCCAGCGTTCTCAAATCCTTAAATATAAAACACCGATATGAAAAACAGTACAGAATGGGTCACATAACCAGAGACCAAACAAAACGTTACTTGTCAATCCTAACCAGCCTGATAAGAAGGGCAAAAAAATTGTATTATGAGAACAGATTATCCAACTTACGAGGTGATATAAAAAAGACCTGGAAAACCCTATCAGAAATTCTAGGAACAAAAAAGATATCACGAAATAGCGAAATTAAATTAGCAAAATCAGATGAACCCCAACTCCCACCAACAGAAACAGCAAACAGACTCAATGATTTCTTCTCCACTATAGGAAAAAACCTTGCCAATAAAATCCCAAGCTCGGATACCCCACCAAATGACTACCTCACTGGCAACTACCCGAACACACTGTTCCTAGCTCCAACTAACCCAACTGAAGTCTCCCTTATTATCAACAAACTTAAAAACAAGAGAGGAGATTTAACCCTTTGACTGTCGAAAGGTCCAATCCTGAAGTGTCTCCTGGTGTAGCAAAATATTCGAAAAAAAAAAATTATTTTTTTCTTATGAAAATGTTAAGATTATTTTTCTGATTGTTTTAGTTCCCCCAAAAAAAAATTTCCCATCAGTACTTACCCAGATATAGAGGCATGAAGTTTGCAGAAAATGAGCCACGTATGGCAACAGCGGCGACTGCCACTCACCCGGTAAAATTTAGTTTACTTGTACATGTATTTGAAGGTTTGTTGTTTTCTTCACTATTTTATTTTTTCACATAACTTATGTGGCCTGTGAGACCAAAGTAAGGTGCAGTGTACATATATACACTCGTTGTATACAACACAATAAGCACACAAACATAATTATCAATATATTGTTTACAAAACTTGTTTACAAAAACAAACCTCTTCAAGGGGGGCTCCTTGGCGTGGTGAAGAGGCTCTTGGTCTGAGGAATTAGACCTATCGGTCTTCTTCCTCAGACCGAACCTAATTACCCCCCAATCTCCCCTCCCCTATCCCATCCTCCCCATCCTCCCCTTTTTCCTTTCCTCCTCCTCCTCCCCACTCCTCCCTTTTGCCCTTCCTCTTTTTGTCCTTTGGGATTTCTCCCACAGGCGCGCTAGTTCCTAGGTAGGAGAAAGGATACCGGGGTCCATCCCATTCCGTTGAGGTTCTTAGCGGTGGCGTAGTTTGCCGTGGAATCTGGATCGCCTGGGGATGTCCTGATCCCTCTCCGGTATCCCGGAGTAGCTTTGGGTGTCTTTCGGGCGACGAGTGTATCTCTGGAAGCCACCTTTCGGATTCCGGGGGTGGTGGCCGAAGGAGGTATGCTTTGTGGCGGATATCCGGCCGCCCTCTCTTTTGTCCACCGAGGTAGCTCGGCAGATGTGAGGTTGCTATCCCGGATTGTTAGTTTACTAGCATGATGGGTAGGGTATGGCACGGGTTCCATGCTGCATCTGCGCTACTTGCGGTGCTGAGGTCCTCTTGGGCGCGGAGGGAGATTTCTGGCCCTTTCATTCCTCCTAGGACCTATCCCTCCCCGGTCCCCCCTTTTTTTTTCTTTTTTTTATTTTTATTTTCTTTTCTTCTTTCTTTTTTTTTCTTAAAAACAAAAAGAAAGAAGTAACCTAACCATGGCAGCCCTAGTCCATGAACCTGGTACCCCCGGGTCCCTTCTTGATACCGCACCCCGTTCTGACCCCGCCTCGTCTTTGGACCACTCTTCAGACATTCCTCATGCCTCTGTACCTATTGCCGGTGCTGTTTCCTCACCCGCTTCAGGTACTGAGGCCTCGACTGACTCCTTCGATTTATCGGACCTTCGCTCTCCTCTGACTATGCTTCCGGCCTCTCCCTCTACGGTGCGGCAATTTTCAAATCGCCGACCCGTTTCACGTCGGACCAACTCTGGTCCCACGCCTAAACGTCAACGACAATTACCTGCTGATGATACTTCTCCACCTTCTCGTTCTCAGAAACGATTGACACGTCCTTCACTACCTTTCCACGCTCAGTTTCAGACTGAACAGTGGACTAAATTCTTCACTTTACGACCAACTTCCTCTACTGCCTATCTTTCTGACCATAGTATTGGCAAGGCACTCCTACGCCATGTTGGTAAAGATATTTCTTTTCATGCTCTTAAGAGCGGTACGCGCATCATTACCGTACAGAATGCTACCCAGGCTCATGAGCTCTCTCGTCTTTCCCATATCGATACTGTTCCTGTCACTCTTGAAAAACATCATTCCCTCAATTCTTGTAGTGGTACCGTCATTCTGCCCCATACCATAGTTCAACAAAATTTCCAGACATGTGGCACCGACATTCTAGAACAGCTGGAACTCCAAGATCTCCCAATCCTCAAGGTAGACACTTACGTTCTTCCTGCCCGTGGGCGGAGACGATACCCTAGCAATGTGGCTCGTTTAACTTTTGACAGCCGAGAACTCCCATCCTCAGTTTATATAGCAGGACATCGGTTACAAGTTCGAAAGGTGATCCCTACACCACAACAGTGTAGAAATTGCTGGCGATTTGGCCATCCAGCGAAATATTGCAGATCTATCGCCGAATGCCCAGTCTGTGGTGCCGATGACCATTCTAATACGTCTTGCAATCGATCTCCCTCTTGCCTTAACTGTCATGAGGCTCACCCTTCGTACTCTCGCCGTTGTCAGGTCTATTTAAACGAGCGGGAAATCCGTTACCTCAAAGAGACAGAAGGTCTCCCTTATGCCATGGCAGTTTCTCATCTCCGCCTCCAAGGGAGACTCCCACGTGTTTCTTATTCCCGTGTTTCAAAACGTCCCCCCACTTCTGGTATCCCATCTTCTACACCCACCTCTGTGGTTACCTCTCCCATAATCACTCCTGTATCTAATCCTTTTGCTGTCCTCGGCTCAGACGTCCCTACTTCAACGCCTCAGTCTAATCTTGCTTCTTCGAGTTCTCTCTCACAAGCCTCAGTATCGACGAGACCTCGTACGACACCTCCTCCCAATCGTCCCTCTACTTCTCAAAAGTCAAAAAAAGGTCCGGTAACACCTCCTACCCATCTTCCACCTCTTCATTTTACCCTCCCTGTCTCTGTCCCTAGTTCTTCCCCTCTCACTGGCTCAGTTACAAGTGCAGAGGTTCACCCTCCTCCTCGTAATGTACCTTCCTCCCCTGTTCCCTCCCAAGTTTCTTCCTCTTCTGCCACCTCCCAGGTTCCTGCCTCCTCTGTCCCCTGCCACGCTTCTCCAGTTCCCTCCACCCTTTCGCCCCCCCCTACCTTGGTACAGTCCAATACAGTTCCAATCTTTACTCATCCTCCCCCTACCATTCCCAATATTGTCTCCCATACGACATCTCTGAATTCCGAAACACTTGAAGCAATCTCTGAATATATTGCAGAGACCAAACCATCAATGGACACTGATCCACCTTCCGCTCTTTCTCTCTCCTCTGCTCCATCTGCGCAACTCCTTTCTTCACAGCCCACCGTTCCTTCGCTGCTTGAACATTTTCCACTGCCTCCGCATGTGGACTTTTCTAACCCTTCTAGTCCGTAGGAACCCTTACCTGCGGATTTCAAGTATCTTTATCATTGCCAATCATGGCCTATTTACAGTGGAATATACGCGGCCTCAGGGGTAATCGGGGTGAGCTTCAGATGTTACTCTCCCAGTTTGCCCCTGTTGGTGTTTGCTTACAGGAACCAAAATTACACTCTGCTGTTATTTCTCACATCTCAGGCTATAATTTATTGTATTCTTCTGATCCTTTTCCTGATGGGACCTTTAATGAAAGTGCCCTTCTTCTCCGCACTGATATTCCGTACCATCAGTTATTTGTTCATACTTCGCTGCATTACACAGCAGCCCGTATCCACTTACATAGGTGGTATACGCTCTGTTCTTTATATCTCTCTCCTTCTCGGGCATTATCTATTCCGGATTTTGCCTTCCTTGTTTCGTCATTACCGCCACCGATTCTGTTACTTGGTGATTTTAATGCCCACCATTTCCTCTGGGGGGGGTCTCACTGTGATTCCCGTGGAATTCAGTTAGAGGCTTTTCTTGCCACCCACCCCCTCCATGTTTTAAATACAGGTACTCACACCCATTTTGATCCTCGGACTCATACTCTCTCTTGCATCGATCTCTCAATCTGCTCTTCCTCCGCCGCATTAGACTTCACTTGGTCTGTTCTCCCGGACTTACATGACAGTGATCATTTCCCAATCATTCTTACTTCCCCTTCATATTCGCCACCTCTTCGCACCCCACGCTGGCAATTTAATCGGGCAAATTGGAACCTTTACTCACACCTAACTGTTTTTAAAGAGGTTCCTTCTTCGTCCTCCATCGATGAGCTTTTACACCTCTTCTCGTCCTCCGTTTTCACCGCAGCTTCTCATTCTATACCCCAAACTTCGGGCAGGCATTCTCAGAAATGCGTGCCTTGGTGGTCTCCTGCTTGTGCTCGTGCAGTACGTTTGAAACGCGCTGCATGGGGCAGGTACCGGTACAATAGAACCACAGAGCGACTCCTTGATTTTAAACAGAAGCGTGCGATCGCTCGCCGTGTCATCCGTGACGCTAAACGCACTTGCTGGCGAGATTATGTCTCCACCATCACCTCTGCTTCCTCTATGAGTGCAGTCTGGAAAAAAGTACGAAAACTGAGTGGTAAATATTCTCCTGACCCGGCTCCTGTTCTGCGGGTTGCCGGTGTTGATATAGCAAACCCACTAGATGTTGCCAATGAAATTGGCAATCATCTGGTCCGTATTTCTCAGGGACTCCATCTATGCCCCTCATTTCTTTCCTCAAAGTCTGCCAGAGAGTTAGCGCCCTTGGACTTTTCTTCTCTCAGAGAAGAACAGTATAATGTGCCTTTTACACTTCAAGAACTGGAGGCAACGCTCTCAGCTTGTCGATCATCGGCAGCTGGGCCCGACGACATTCATATTCGTATGCTACAACATTTACATCAGTCAGCCCTTGCAGTCCTATTACGCCTTTACAATCTTAATTGGTCACAAGGAGTTCTTCCACAGCTGTGGAAATCCGCCATTGTTCTCCCTTTCCGCAAACCAGGCACTACGGGACATGAAACCTCCCACTATCGTCCCATTGCTCTTACCAGTGCAGTTTGCAAAGTAATGGAACGTCTAGTAAATAGACGTTTAGTGTGATATTTAGAGACACACAACAGTCTCTCCACTCGTCAATATGGCTTTCGTAAGGGACGTTCTACCATAGACCCCTTACTGCGCTTGGATACGTATATTCGTAATGCCTTTGCGAATAACCACTCAGTTATTGCCATATTTTTTGACCTTGAGAAGGCATATGACACAACTTGGAGGTATAATATTTTAGCCCAAGCCCACTCCTTAGGCCTTCGAGGCAATCTACCATCCTTCCTTAAGAACTTTTTAACTGACAGGCATTTCCGTGTTCGGGTTAATAATGTGCTCTCCCCGGACTTTATCCAAGCTGAAGGTGTCCCCCAGGGATGTGTTCTGAGCACAACACTTTTCCTCCTTGCTATTAATGATTTGGCCTCTAGTCTTCCATCAAATATTTGGTCATCACTCTATGTTGATGACTTCGCTATTGCCTGTGCAGGCGCTGACTGTCACCTCCTTACAGTTTCTCTCCAACATGCAGTCGACCGTGTTTCCAATTGGGCCACCACACATGGGTTTAAATTTTCCAGCACTAAAACCCACCAAATCACTTTCACTAGACGCTCTGTCATCTCCGATCATCCTTTGTACCTCTATGGCTCCCGTATCCCTGAACGTGATACAGTCAAGTTTCTGGGCCTCCTCTTTGATCGTAGGTTATCCTGGAAACCTCACATTACCTCTCTGAAGGCAACTTGTCACAGCCGGCTGAACCTTCTTAAAACCCTTGCTCATCTTTCGTGGGGAGCTGATCGTCGAACCCTCCTTCACCTACATTCCACCCTTATTTTATCGAAACTTGATTATGGTGACCAGATCTATTCAGCGGCATCTCCTGCTACTCTCTCTAGCCTTAACCCCATTCATCACCAAGGATTACGTTTATGCCTTGGTGCTTTTCGCTCTTCCCCTGTCGAAAGCCTCTATGCAGAAGCGAACGTTCCATCCTTATCCGATCGCCGTGATGCCCATTGCCTGCGCTACTATGTACGCTCTCATGATCTCCGCAATCCTTCCATTTATAGAATGGTCACTGATATTAGTAGACATTCTTTATTTGTTCGCCTCCCCTGCTTACTCCGTCCCTTCTCTCTTCGCCTTCATTCGCTCTTGTCTTCTCTTCAACTACCACCTTTCTATGTACATGTAGCATCTCACTTTTCCCTACCCCCCTGGGAAGTTCCAGCTGTTCGAGTCTGTTCTTTCTCCCTCCCTTGCTCGAAAGCCCAACTGTCTACGGTCGCTTCCCGCTCTCTCTTTCTTGACCACTTTCACTCTCATTCTCATGCCATTGCTGTGTACACAGATGGCTCTAAGTCTTCTGACGGCGTAGGATTCGCAGCAGTGTTTCCGGACAGCGTCGTACAAGGGCATTTACTATCTTCGGCTAGTATTTTTACTGCTGAATTATATGCCATCCTTACAGCACTTATCCGTATTGCATCTATGCCTGTGTCATCATTTGTGGTTGTCTCAGACTCCCTTAGTGCTTTACAGGCTATACAAAAATTTGATACACCTCACCCCTTAGTCCTCCGTATCCAACTTTGGCTACGCCGCATCTTTACCAAGCATAAAGATATTGTTTTTTGTTGGGTCCCTGGTCATGTTGACGTACAGGGCAATGAACAGGCAGACACTGCTGCGCGGTCAGCAGTACATGACCTACCAGTTTCTTATAGAGGTATTCCGTGTACGGACTATTTTGCTGTAATATCTTCCCACCTTCACACCCGTTGGCAACAACGTTGGTCTACTATGCTCGGCAACAAACTTCAGTCTATTAAACCGAGTATAGGTTACTGGCCGTCTTCTTATCACCAGTGTCGAGGTTGGGAGACTACTCTCTCCCGTCTTCGCATTGGCCATACTCGTCTTACTCATGGATATCTCATGGAGAGGCGTCTTGCTCCTCTCTGTGAGAATTGCCAAGCTCCATTATCAGTCAGCCACATTCTGTTGGACTGCCCACTTTATCAACGAGCACGCAGAATTTACCTCTGTCGTCGTCTTCGCCCCGCTGCTCTCTCTTTACCTTCCCTTCTCGCTGATGGACCCACCTTTCATCCGGACTCTCTCATTGACTTTTTGACAACGACTGACTGACTTCACAAATTCTGATACTTTCAGCCCTTTCTACTTCAATCTCTTGCTACCCTCTACCCCCGTACTATCCCCTGCCCCGCTGTTTTCTGTAACCTGCTGATCATCCCCCCTCCCTTCTGCCATCCAATACCCTCGCTTCCTTCCCTACCCTGCAGCGCTGTATAGCCCTTGTGGCTTGGCGCTTCTTTTTTGATTATAATAATAATACAAAAACAAACAATACAAAAAAATTTTTATTACTATTGTTCTATAATATATATACCAATATACAGTCACTGAAAATATTCCTAGAAGTTCTGCAGCTTGTGGAACTCTGTGAAACATGGTGTCATACACAGTGGTGTTTTACACTCTTACACATAAAACATGGTGTCATACACAGTGGTGTTTTACACTCTCACACATAAAACATGGTGTCATACACAGTGGTGTTTTACACTCTCACACATAAAACATGGTGTCATACACAGTGGTGTTTTACATTCCTCACACATAAAACATGGTGTCATACACAGTGGTGTTTTACACTCTCACACATAAAACATGGTGTAATACACAGTGGTGTTTTACACTCACACATAAAACATGGTGTCATACACAGTGGTGTTTTACATTCCTCACACATAAAACATGGTGTCATACACAGTGGTGTTTTACACTCTCACACATAAAACATGGTGTCATACACAGTGGTGTTTTACATTCCTCACACATAAAACATGGTGTCTCACACATCACACAAAACATGGTGTCATACACAGTGGTGTTTTACACTCTCACACATAAAACATTTCATACACATTTGTGTTTTACACTCTCACACATAAAACATGGTGTCATTCACAGTGGTGTTTTACACTCACACACATAAAACATGGTGTCATACACAGTCATACACAGTGGTGTTTTACACTCTCACACATAAAACATGGTGTCATACACAGTGGTGTTTTACACTCTCACACATAAAACATGGTGTCATACACAATGGTGTTTTACACTCTCACACATAAAACATGGTGTCATACACAGTGGTGTTTTACACTCCTCACACATAAAACATGGTGTCATACACAGTGGTGTTTTACACTCCTCACACATAAAACATGGTGTCATACACAGTGGTGTTTTACACTCCTCACACATAAAACATGGTGTCATACACAGTGGTGTTTTACACACACATAAAACATGGTGTCATACACAGTGGTGTTTTACACTCTCACACATAAAACATGATGTCATACACAGTCGTGTTTTACACTCCTCACACATAAATCATGGTGTCATACTCAGTGGTGTTTTACACTCCTCACACATAAAACATGGTGTCATACACAGTGGTGTTTTACACTCTCACACATAAAACATGGTGTCATACACAGTGGTGTTTTACACTCACACACAAAACATGGTGTCATACACAGTGGTGTTTTACACTCACACATAAAACATGGTGTCATACACAGTGGTGTTTTACACTCACACATAAAACATGGTGTCATACACAGTGGTGTTTTACACCCCTCACACATAAAACATGGTGTCATACACAGTGGTGTTTTACACCCCTCACACATAAAACATGGTGTCATACACAGTGGTGTTTTACATTCCTCGCATAAAACATGGTGTCATACACAGTGGTGTTTTACACTCTCACAAATAAAACATGATGTCATACACAGTGGTGTTTTACACTCACACATAAAACATGGTGTCAGACACAGTGGTGTTTTACACTCCTCACACATAAAACATGGTGTCATACACAGTGGTGTTTTACACTCACACATAAAACATGGTGTCATACTCTGTGGTGTTTTACACTCCTCACACATAAAACATGGTGTCATACACAGTGGTGTTTTACACTCTCACACATAAAACATGGTGTCATACACAGTGGTTTTTTACACTCTTACACATAAAACATGGTGTCATACACAGTGGTGTTTTACACTCCTCACACATAAAACATGGTGTCATACTCAGTGGTGTTTTACACTCCTCACACATAAAACATGGTGCCATACACAGTGGTGTTTTATACTCTCTCACATAAAACATGGTGTCATACACAGTGGTGTTTTACACACACATAAAACATGGTGTCATACTCAGTGGTGTTTTACACTCCTCACACATAAAACATGGTGTCATACACAGTGGTGTTTTACACTCCTCACACATAAAACATGGTGTCATACACAGTGGTGTTTTACACTCTCACACATAAAACATGGTGTCATACACAGTGGTGTTTTACACTCTCACACATAAAACATGGTGTCATACACAGTGGTGTTTTACACTCACACATAAAACATGGTGTCATACACAGTGGTGTTTTACACTCTCACACATAAAACATGGTGTCATACACAGTGGTGTTTTACACTCCTCACACATAAAACATGGTGTCATACACATTGGTGTTTTACACTCCTCACACATAAAACATGGTGTCATACACAGTGGTGTTTTACATTCCTCACACATAAAACATGGTGTCATACACAGTGGTGTTTTACATTCCTCACACATAAAACATGGTGTCATACACAGTGGTGTTTTACACTCTCACACATAAAACATGGTGTCATACACAGTGGTGTTTTACACTCTCACACATAAAACATGGTGTCATACACAGTGGTGTTTTACACTCACACATAAAACATGGTGTCATACACAGTGGTGTTTTACACTCTCACACATAAAACATGGTGTCATACACAGTGGTGTTTTACACTCCTCACACATAAAACATGGTGTCATACACATTGGTGTTTTACACTCCTCACACATAAAACATGGTGTCATACACAGTGGTGTTTTACATTCCTCACACATAAAACATGGTGTCATACACAGTGGTGTTTTACATTCCTCACACATAAAACATGGTGTCATACACAGTGGTGTTTTACACTCACACATAAAACATGGTGTCATACACAGTGGTGTTTTACACTCTCACACATAAAACATGGTGTCATACACAGTGGTGTTTTACACTCCTCACACATAAAACATGGTGGCATACTCAGTGGTGTTTTATACTCCTCACACATAAAACATGGTGTCATACACAGTGGTGTTTTACACTCACACATAAAACATGGTGTCATACACAGTGGTGTTTTACACTCACATATAAAACATGGTGTCATACACAGTGGTGTTTTACACTCCTCACATAAAACATGGTGTCATACTCAGTGGTGTTTTACACTCCTCACACATAAAACATGGTGTCATACACAGTGGTGTTTTACACTCCTCACACATAAAACATGGTGTCATACACAGTGGTGTTTTACACTCACACATAAAACATGGTGTCATACACAGTGGTGTTTTACACTCTCACACATAAAACATGGTGTCATACTCAGTGGTGTTTTACACTCCTCACACATAAAACATGGTGTCATACACAGTGGTGTTTTACACTCTCACACATAAAACATGGTGTCATACACAGTGGTGTTGTACACTCACACATAAAACATGGTGTCATACACAGTGGTGTTTTAGACTCCTCACACATAAAACATGGTGTCATACACAGTGGTGTTTTACACTCTCACACATAAAACATGGTGTCATACACAGTGGTGTTTTACACTCCTCACACATAAAACATGGTGTCATGCACAGTGGTGTTTTACACTCCTCACACATAAAACATGGTGTCATACACAGTGGTGTTTTACACTCACACATAAAACATGGTGTCATACTCAGTGGTGTTTTACACTCCTCACACATAAAACATGGTGTCATACACAGTGGTGTTTTACACTCCTCAAACATAAAACATGGTGTCATACACAGTGGTGTTTTACACTCACACACATAAAACATGGTGTCATACACAATGGTGTTTTACACTCACACATAAAACATTGTGTCATACACAGTGGTGTTTTACACTCCTCACACATAAAACGTGGTGTCATACACAGTGGTGTTTTACACTCTCACACATAAAACATGGTGTCATACACAGTGGTGTTTTACACTCTCACACATAAAACATGGTGTCATACACAGTGGTTTTTTACACTCACACATAAAACATGGTGTCATACACAGTGGTGTTTTACACTCCTCACACATAAAACATGGTGTCATTCTCAGTGGTGTTTTACACTCCTCAAACATAAAACATGGTGTCATACACAGTGGTGTTTTACACTCTCACACATAAAACATGGTGTCATACACAGTGGTGTTTTACGCTCTCACACATAAAACATGGTGTCATACTCAGTGGTGTTTTACACTCCTCACACATAAAACATGGTGTCATACACAGTGGTGTTTTACATTCCTCACACATAAAACATGGTGTCATACACAATGGTGTTTTACACTTTCACACATAAAACATGGTGTCATACACAGTGGTGTTTTACACTCTCACACATAAAACATGGTGTCACACAGTGGTGTTTTACACTCCTCACACATAAAACATGGTGTCATACTCAGTGGTGTTTTACACTCCTCACACATAAAACATGGTGTCATACTCAGTGGTGTTTTACACTCCTCACACATAAAACATGGTGTCATACACAGTGGTGTTTTACACTCTCACACATAAAACATGGTGTCATACAAAGTGGTGTTTTACACTCTCACACATAAAACATGGTGTCATACACAGTGGTGTTTTACACTCTCACACATAAAACATGGTGTCATACTCAGTGGTGTTTTACACTCCTCACACATAAAACATGGTGTCATACACAGTGGTGTTTTACACTCTCACACATAAAACATGGTGTCATACACAGTGGTGTTTTACACTCACACAAAACATGGTGTCATACACAGTGGTGTTTTACACTCCTCACACATAAAACATGGTGTCATACACAGTGGTGTTTTACACTCTCACACATAAAACATGGTGTCATACACAGTGGTGTTTTACACTCTCACACATAAAACATGGTGTCATACACAGTGGTGTTTTACACTCTCACACATAAAACATGGTATCATACACAATGGTGTTTTACACTCCTCACACATAAAACATGGTGTCATACACAGTGGTGTTTTACACTCTCACACATAAAACATGGTGTCATACACAGTGGTGTTTTACACTCCTCACACATAAAACATGGTGTCATACACAATGGTGTTTTACACTCACACATAAAACATGGTGTCATACACAGTGGTGTTTTACACTCTCCCACATAAAACATGGTGTCATACACAGTGGTGTTTTATATTCCTCACACATAAAACATGGTGTCATACACAGTGGTGTTTTACACTCTCACACAAAACATGGTGTCATACACAGTGGTGTTTTACACTCACACTTAATCATGGTGTCATACACAGTGGTGTTGTACACTCCTCAAACATAAAACATTGTGTCATACACAGTGGTGTTTTACACTCCTCACACATAAAACATGGTGTCATACACAGTGGTGTTTTACACTCTCACACATAAAACATGGTGTCATACTCAGTGGTGTTTTACACTCTCACACACAAAACATGGTGTCATACACAGTGGTGTTTTACAATCCTCAAACATAAAACATGGTGTCATACACAGTGGTGTTTTACACTCCTCATACATAAAACATGGTGTCGTACACAGTGGTGTTTTACACTCACACATAAAACATGGTGTCATACACAATGGTGTTTTACACTCTCACACAGAAAACATGGTGTCATACACAATGGTGTTTTACACTCTCACACATAAAACATGGTGTCATACTCAGTGGTGTTTTACACTCTCACACATAAAACATGGTGTCATGCACAGTGGTGTTTTACACTCACACATAAAACATGGTGTCATACACAGTGGTGTTTTACACTCCTCACACATAAAACATTGTGTCATACTCAGTGGTGTTTACACTCCTCACACATAAAACATGGTGTCATACACAGTGGTGTTTTACACTCTCACACATAAAACATGGTGTCATACACAGTGGTGTTTTACACTCTCACACATAAAACATGGTGTCATACACAGTGGTGTTTTACACTCCTCAAACATAAAACATGGTGTCATACACAGTGGTGTTTTACACTCTCACACATAAAACATGGTGTCATACACAATGGTGTTTTACACTCTCACACATAAAACATGGTGTCATACACAATGGTGTTTTACACTCTCACACATAAAACATGGTGTCATACACAGTGGTGTTTTACACTCTTCACACATAAAACATGGTGTCATACACAGTGGTGTTTTACATTCCTCACACATAAAACATGGTGTCATACACAGTGGTGTTTTACACTCACACATAAAACATGGTGTCATACACAGTGGTGTTTTACACTTTCACACATAAAACATGGTGTCATACACAGTGGTGTTTTACACTCTCACACACAAAACATGGTGTCATACTCAGTGGTGTTTTACACTCCTCACACATAAAACATGGTGTCGTACACAGTGGTGTTTTACACTCACACAAAACATGGTGTCATACTCAGTGGTGTTTTACACTCCTAACACATAAAACATGGTGTCATACACAGTGGTGTTTTACACTCTCACACATAAAACATGGTGTCATACACAGTGGTGTTTTACACTCACACAAAAAACATGGTGTCATACACAGTGGTGTTTTACACTCCTCACACATAAAACATCGTGTCATACACAGTGGTGTTTTACACTCCTCACACATAAAACATGGTGTCATACACAGTGGTGTTTTACACTCTCACACATAAAACATGGTGTCATACACAGTGGTGTTTTACACTCTCACACATAAAACATGGTGTCATACACAGTGGTGTTTTACACTCTCACACATAAAACATGGTGTCATACACAGTGGTGTTTTACACTCTCACACATAAAACATGGTGTCATGCACAGTGGTGTTTTACACTCTCACACATAAAACATGGTGTCATACACAGTGGTGTTTTACACTCTCACACATAAAACATGGTGTCATACACAGTGGTGTTTTACACTCTCACACATAAAACATGGTGTCATACACAGTGGTGTTTTACACTCTCACACATAAAACATGGTGTCATACACAGTGGTGTTTTACACTCTCACACATAAAACATGGTGTCATGCACAGTGGTGTTTTACACTCTCACACATAAAACATGGTGTCATACACAGTGGTGTTTTACACTCTCACACATAAAACATGGTGTCATACACAGTGGTGTTTTACACTCTCACACATAAAACATGGTGTCATACACAGTGGTGTTTTACACTCTCACACATAAAACATGGTGTCATACACAGTGGTGTTTTACACTCTCACACATAAAACATGGTGTCATGCACAGTGGTGTTTTACACTCTCACACATAAAACATGGTGTCATGCACAGTGGTGTTTTACACTCTCACACATAAAACATGGTGTCATGCACAGTGGTGTTTTACACTCTCACACATAAAACATGGTGTCATACACAGTGGTGTTTTACACTCTCACACATAAAACATGGTGTCATACACAGTGGTGTTTTACACTCTCACACATAAAACATGGTGTCATGCACAGTGGTGTTTTACACTCTCACACATAAAACATGGTGTCATACACAGTGGTGTTTTACACTCTCACACATAAAACATGGTGTCATGCACAGTGGTGTTTTACACTCTCACACATAAAACATGGTGTCATACACAGTGGTGTTTTACACTCTCACACATAAAACATGGTGTCATGCACAGTGGTGTTTTACACTCTCACACATAAAACATGGTGTCATGCACAGTGGTGTTTTACACTCTCACACATAAAACATGGTGTCATACACAGTGGTGTTTTACACTCTCACACATAAAACATGGTGTCATGCACAGTGGTGTTTTACACTCTCACACATAAAACATGGTGTCATGCACAGTGGTGTTTTACACTCTCACACATAAAACATGGTGTCATGCACAGTGGTGTTTTACACTCTCACACATAAAACATGGTGTCATGCACAGTGGTGTTTTACACTCTCACACATAAAACATGGTGTCATGCACAGTGGTGTTTTACACTCTCACACATAAAACATGGTGTCATGCACAGTGGTGTTTTACACTCTCACACATAAAACATGGTGTCATGCACAGTGGTGTTTTACACTCCTCACACATAAAACATGGTTTCATACACAGTGGTGTTTTACACTCTCACACATAAAACATGGTGTCATACAAAGTGGTGTTTTACACTCTCACACATAAAACATGGTGTCATACACAGTGGTGTTTTACACTCCTCACACATAAAACATGGTGTCATGCACAGTGGTGTTTTACACTCTCACACATAAAACATCGTGTCATACACAGTGGTGTTTTACACTCTCACACATAAAACATGGTGTCATACACAGTGGTGTTTTACACTCCTCACACATAAAACATGGTGTCATGCACAGTGGTGTTTTACACTCTCACACATAAAACATGGTGTCATGCACAGGGGTGTTTTACACTCTCACACATAAAACATGGTGTCATGCACAGTGGTGTTTTACACTCTCACACATAAAACATGGTGTCATGCACGGTGGTGTTTTACACTCTCACACATAAAACATGGTGTCATACACAGTGGTGTTTTACACTCTCACACATAAAACATGGTGTCATACACAGTGGTGTTTTACACTCTCACACATAAAACATGGTGTCATGCACGGTGGTGTTTTACACTCTCACACATAAAACATGGTGTCTTGCACAGTGGTGTTTTACACTCTCACACATAAAACATGGTGTCATACACAGTGGTGTTTTACACTCTCACACATAAAACATGGTGTCATACACAGTGGTGTTTTACACTCTCACACATAAAACATGGTGTCATGCACAGTGGTGTTTTACACTCTCACACATAAAACATGGTGTCATACACAGTGGTGTTTTACACTCTCACACATAAAACATGGTGTCATGCACAGTGGTGTTTTACACTCTCACACATAAAACATGGTGTCATGCACAGTGGTGTTTTACACTCTCACACATAAAACATGGTGTCATGCACAGTGGTGTTTTACACTCTCACACATAAAACATGGTGTCATGCACAGTGGTGTTTTACACTCTCACACATAAAACATGGTGTCATGCACAGTGGTGTTTTACACTACTCACACATAAAACATGGTGTCATGCACAGTGGTGTTTTACACTCTCACACATAAAACATGGTGTCATGCACAGTGGTGTTTTACACTCTCACACATAAAACATAGTGTCATACACAGTGGTGTTTTACACTCTCACACATAAAACATGGTGTCATGCACAGTGGTGTTTTACACTCTCACACATAAAACATGGTGTCATACACAGTGGTGTTTTACACTCTCACACATAAAACATGGTGTCATGCACAGTGGTGTTTTACACTCTCACACATAAAACATGGTGTCATGCACATTGGTGTTTTACACTCTCACACATAAAACATGGTGTCATGCACAGTGGTGTTTTACACTCTCACACATAAAACATGGTGTCATGCACAGTGGTGTTTTACACTCTCACACATAGAACATGGTGTCATGCACAGTGGTGTTTTACACTCTCACACATAAAACATGGTGTCATGCACAGTGGTGTTTTACACTCTCACACATAAAACATGGTGTCATGCACAGTGGTGTTTTACACTCTCACACATAAAACATGGTGTCATGCACAGTGGTGTTTTACACTCCTCACACATAAAACATGGTGTCATGCACAGTGGTGTTTTACACTCTCACACATAAAACATGGTGTCATGCACAGTGGTGTTTTACACTCTCACACATAAAACATGGTGTCATGCACAGTGGTGTTTTACACTCTCACACATAAAACATGGTGTCATGCACAGTGGTGTTTTACACTCTCACACATAAAACATGGTGTCATGCACAGTGGTGTTTTACACTCTCACACATAAAACATGGTGTCATGCACAGTGGTGTTTTACACTCCTCACACATAAAACATGGTGTCATGCACAGTGGTGTTTTACACTCTCACACATAAAACATGGTGTCATGCACAGTGGTGTTTTACACTCTCACACATAAAACATGGTGTCATGCACAGTGGTGTTTTACACTCTCACACATAAAACATGGTGTCATGCACAGTGGTGTTTTACACTCTCACACATAAAACATGGTGTCATGCACAGTGGTGTTTTACACTCTCACACATAAAACATGGTGTCATACACAGTGGTGTTTTACACTCTCACACATAAAACATGGTGTCATGCACAGTGGTGTTTTACACTCTCACACATAAAACATGGTGTCATGCACAGTGGTGTTTTACACTCTCACACATAAAACATGGTGTCATGCACAGTGGTGTTTTACACTCTCACACATAAAACATGGTGTCATGCACAGTGGTGTTTTACACTCTCACACATAAAACATGGTGTCATGCACAGTGGTGTTTTACACTCTCACACATAAAACATGGTGTCATACACAGTGGTGTTTTACACTCTCACACATAAAACATGGTGTCATACACAGTGGTGTTTTACACTCCTCACACATAAAACATGGTGTCATACACAGTGGTGTTTTACACTCCTCACACATAAAACATGGTGTCATACACAGTGGTGTTTTACACTCTCACACATAAAACATGGTGTCATGCACAGTGGTGTTTTACACTCTCACACATAAAACATGGTGTCATACACAGTGGTGTTTTACACTCTCACACATAAAACATGGTGTCATGCACAGTGGTGTTTTACACTCTCACACATAAAACATGGTGTCATACACAGTGGTGTTTTACACTCCACACATAAAACATGGTGTCATACACAGTGGTGTTTTACACTCCTCACACATAAAACATGGTGTCATACACAGTGGTGTTTTACACTCTCACACATAAAACATGGTGTCATACACAGTGGTGTTTTACACTCTCACACATAAAACATGGTGTCATGCACAGTGGTGTTTTACACTCCTCACACATAAAACATGGTGTCATACACAGTGGTGTTTTACACTCTCACACATAAAACATGGTGTCATGCACAGTGGTGTTTTACACTCTCACACATAAAACATGGTGTCATACACAGTGGTGTTTTACACTCTCACACATAAAACATGGTGTCATGCACAGTGGTGTTTTACACTCCTCACACATAAAACATGGTGTCATACACAGTGGTGTTTTACACTCTCACACATAAAACATGGTGTCATGCACAGTGGTGTTTTACACTCTCACACATAAAACATGGTGTCATACACAGTGGTGTTTTACACTCTCACACATAAAACATGGTGTCATACACAGTGGTGTTTTACACTCCTCACACATAAAACATGGTGTCATACACAGTGGTGTTTTACACTCTCACACATAAAACATGGTGTCATGCACAGTGGTGTTTTACACTCTCACACATAAAACATGGTGTCATGCACAGTGGTGTTTTACACTCTCACACATAAAACATGGTGTCATGCACAGTGGTGTTTTACACTCTCACACATAAAACATGGTGTCATACACAGTGGTGTTTTACACTCTCACACATAAAACATGGTGTCATACACAGTGGTGTTTTACACTCTCACACATAAAACATGGTGTCATGCACAGTGGTGTTTTACACTCCTCACACATAAAACATGGTGTCATACACAGTGGTGTTTTACACTCTCACACATAAAACATGGTGTCATACACAGTGGTGTTTTACACTCTCACACATAAAACATGGTGTCATGCACAGTGGTGTTTTACACTCTCACACATAAAACATGGTGTCATACACAGTGGTGTTTTACACTCTCACACATAAAACATGGTGTCATACACAGTGGTGTTTTACACTCTCACACATAAAACATGGTGTCATACACAGTGGTGTTTTACACTCCACACATAAAACATGGTGTCATACACAGTGGTGTTTTACACTCTCACACATAAAACATGGTGTCATACACAGTGGTGTTTTACACTCTCACACATAAAACATGGTGTCATACACAGTGGTGTTTTACACTCTCACACATAAAACATGGTGTCATACACAGTGGTGTTTTACACTCTCACACATAAAACATGGTGTCATACACAGTGGTGTTTTACACTCTCACACATAAAACATGGTGTCATACACAGTGGTGTTTTACACTCTCACACATAAAACATGGTGTCATACACAGTGGTGTTTTACACTCTCACACATAAAACATGGTGTCATACACAGTGGTGTTTTACACTCTCACACATAAAACATGGTGTCATACACAGTGGTGTTTTACACTCTCACACATAAAACATGGTGTCATACACAGTGGTGTTTTACACTCTCACACATAAAACATGGTGTCATACACAGTGGTGTTTTACACTCTCACACATAAAACATGGTGTCATACACAGTGGTGTTTTACACTCTCACACATAAAACATGGTGTCATACACAGTGGTGTTTTACACTCTCACACATAAAACATGGTGTCATACACAGTGGTGTTTTACACTCTCACACATAAAACATGGTGTCATACACAGTGGTGTTTTACACTCTCACACATAAAACATGGTGTCATACACAGTGGTGTTTTACACTCTCACACATAAAACATGGTGTCATACACAGTGGTGTTTTACACTCTCACACATAAAACATGGTGTCATACACAGTGGTGTTTTACACTCTCACACATAAAACATGGTGTCATACACAGTGGTGTTTTACACTCCTCACACATAAAACATGGTGTCATACACAGTGGTGTTTTACACTCTCACACATAAAACATGGTGTCATACACAGTGGTGTTTTACACTCTCACACATAAAACATGGTGTCATGCACAGTGGTGTTTTACACTCCTCACACATAAAACATGGTGTCATACACAGTGGTGTTTTACACTCCTCACACATAAAACATGGTGTCATACACAGTGGTGTTTTACACTCTCACACATAAAACATGGTGTCATACACAGTGGTGTTTTACACTCTCACACATAAAACATGGTGTCATACACAGTGGTGTTTTACACTCTCACACATAAAACATGGTGTCATACACAGTGGTGTTTTACACTCTCACACATAAAACATGGTGTCATACACAGTGGTGTTTTACACTCCTCACACATAAAACATGGTGTCATACACAGTGGTGTTTTACACTCTCACACATAAAACATGGTGTCATACACAGTGGTGTTTTACACTCTCACACATAAAACATGGTGTCATACACAGTGGTGTTTTACACTCTCACACATAAAACATGGTGTCATACACAGTGGTGTTTTACACTCCTCACACATAAAACATGGTGTCATACACAGTGGTGTTTTACACTCTCACACATAAAACATGGTGTCATACACAGTGGTGTTTTACACTCCTCACACATAAAACATGGTGTCATACACAGTGGTGTTTTACACTCTCACACATAAAACATGGTGTCATACACAGTGGTGTTTTACACTCCTCACACATAAAACATGGTGTCATACACAGTGGTGTTTTACACTCTCACACATAAAACATGGTGTCATACACAGTGGTGTTTTACACTCCTCACACATAAAACATGGTGTCATACACAGTGGTGTTTTACACTCTCACACATAAAACATGGTGTCATACACAGTGGTGTTTTACACTCTCACACATAAAACATGGTGTCATACACAGTGGTGTTTTACACTCTCACACATAAAACATGGTGTCATACACAGTGGTGTTTTACACTCTCACACATAAAACATGGTGTCATACACAGTGGTGTTTTACACTCTCACACATAAAACATGGTGTCATACACAGTGGTGTTTTACACTCTCACACATAAAACATGGTGTCATACACAGTGGTGTTTTACACTCTCACACATAAAACATGGTGTCATACACAGTGGTGTTTTACACTCTCACACATAAAACATGGTGTCATACACAGTGGTGTTTTACACTCTCACACATAAAACATGGTGTCATACACAGTGGTGTTTTACACTCTCACACATAAAACATGGTGTCATACACAGTGGTGTTTTACACTCTCACACATAAAACATGGTGTCATACACAGTGGTGTTTTACACTCCTCACACATAAAACATGGTGTCATACACAGTGGTGTTTTACACTCTCACACATAAAACATGGTGTCATACACAGTGGTGTTTTACACTCTCACACATAAAACATGGTGTCATACACAGTGGTGTTTTACACTCCTCACACATAAAACATGGTGTCATACACAGTGGTGTTTTACACTCTCACACATAAAACATGGTGTCATACACAGTGGTGTTTTACACTCCTCACACATAAAACATGGTGTCATACACAGTGGTGTTTTACACTCTCACACATAAAACATGGTGTCATACACAGTGGTGTTTTACACTCTCACACATAAAACATGGTGTCATACACAGTGGTGTTTTACACTCTCACACATAAAACATGGTGTCATACACAGTGGTGTTTTACACTCTCACACATAAAACATGGTGTCATACACAGTGGTGTTTTACACTCTCACACATAAAACATGGTGTCATACACAGTGGTGTTTTACACTCTCACACATAAAACATGGTGTCATACACAGTGGTGTTTTACACTCTCACACATAAAACATGGTGTCATACACAGTGGTGTTTTACACTCTCACACATAAAACATGGTGTCATACACAGTGGTGTTTTACACTCCTCACACATAAAACATGGTGTCATACACAGTGGTGTTTTACACTCCTCACACATAAAACATGGTGTCATACACAGTGGTGTTTTACACTCCTCACACATAAAACATGGTGTCATACACAGTGGTGTTTTACACTCTCACACATAAAACATGGTGTCATACACAGTGGTGTTTTACACTCTCACACATAAAACATGGTGTCATACACAGTGGTGTTTTACACTCTCACACATAAAACATGGTGTCATACACAGTGGTGTTTTACACTCCTCACACATAAAACATGGTGTCATACACAGTGGTGTTTTACACTCACACATAAAACATGGTGTCATACACAGTGGTGTTTTACACTCTCACACATAAAACATGGTGTCATACACAGTGGTGTTTTACACTCCTCACACATAAAACATGGTGTCATACACAGTGGTGTTTTACACTCCTCACACATAAAACATGGTGTCATACACAGTGGTGTTTTACACTCTCACACATAAAACATGGTGTCATACACAGTGGTGTTTTACACTCTCACACATAAAACATGGTGTCATACACAGTGGTGTTTTACACTCTCACACATAAAACATGGTGTCATACACAGTGGTGTTTTACACTCCTCACACATAAAACATGGTGTCATACACAGTGGTGTTTTACACTCTCACACATAAAACATGGTGTCATACACAGTGGTGTTTTACACTCACACATAAAACATGGTGTCATACACAGTGGTGTTTTACACTCCTCACACATAAAACATGGTGTCATACACAGTGGTGTTTTACACTCTCACACATAAAACATGGTGTCATACACAGTGGTGTTTTACACTCCTCACACATAAAACATGGTGTCATGCACAGTGGTGTTTTACACTCCTCACACATAAAACATGGTGTCATACACAGTGGTGTTTTACACTCACACATAAAACATGGTGTCATACTCAGTGGTGTTTTACACTCTCACACATAAAACATGGTGTCATACACAGTGGTGTTTTACACTCCTCACACATAAAACATGGTGTCATACACAGTGGTGTTTTACACTCTCACACATAAAACATGGTGTCATACACAATGGTGTTTTACACTCACACATAAAACATTGTGTCATACACAGTGGTGTTTTACACTCCTCACACATAAAACATGGTGTCATACACAGTGGTGTTTTACACTCTCACACATAAAACATGGTGTCATACACAGTGGTGTTTTACACTCTCACACATAAAACATGGTGTCATACACAGTGGTTTTTTACACTCACACATAAAACATGGTGTCATACACAGTGGTGTTTTACACTCTCACACATAAAACATGGTGTCATACACAGTGGTGTTTTACACTCCTCACACATAAAACATGGTGTCATACACAGTGGTGTTTTACACTCTCACACATAAAACATGGTGTCATACACAGTGGTGTTTTACACTCTCACACATAAAACATGGTGTCATACACAGTGGTGTTTTACACTCTCACACATAAAACATGGTGTCATACACAGTGGTGTTTTACACTCCTCACACATAAAACATGGTGTCATACACAGTGGTGTTTTACACTCTCACACATAAAACATGGTGTCATACACAGTGGTGTTTTACACTCTCACACATAAAACATGGTGTCATACACAGTGGTGTTTTACACTCCTCACACATAAAACATGGTGTCATACACAGTGGTGTTTTACACTCTCACACATAAAACATGGTGTCATACACAGTGGTGTTTTACACTCTCACACATAAAACATGGTGTCATACACAGTGGTGTTTTACACTCTCACACATAAAACATGGTGTCATACACAGTGGTGTTTTACACTCTCACACATAAAACATGGTGTCATACACAGTGGTGTTTTACACTCTCACACATAAAACATGGTGTCATACACAGTGGTGTTTTACACTCCTCACACATAAAACATGGTGTCATACACAGTGGTGTTTTACACTCTCACACATAAAACATGGTGTCATACACAGTGGTGTTTTACACTCTCACACATAAAACATGGTGTCATACACAGTGGTGTTTTACACTCTCACACATAAAACATGGTGTCATACACAGTGGTGTTTTACACTCTCACACATAAAACATGGTGTCATACACAGTGGTGTTTTACACTCACACATAAAACATGGCGTCATACACAGTGGTGTTTTACACTCTCACACAAAACATGGTATCATACACAATGGTGTTTTACACTCCTCACACATAAAACATGGTGTCATACACAGTGGTGTTTTACACTCTCACACATAAAACATGGTGTCATACACAGTGGTGTTTTACACTCTCACACATAAAACATGGTGTCATACACAGTGGTGTTTTACACTCTCACACATAAAACATGGTGTCATACACAGTGGTGTTTTACACTCTCACACATAAAACATGGTGTCATACACAGTGGTGTTTTACACTCCTCACACATAAAACATGGTGTCATACACAGTGGTGTTTTACACTCTCACACATAAAACATGGTGTCATACACAGTGGTGTTTTACACTCACACTTAATCATGGTGTCATACACAGTGGTGTTGTACACTCCTCACACATAAAACATGGTGTCATACACAGTGGTGTTTTACACTCCTCACACATAAAACATGGTGTCATACACAGTGGTGTTTTACACTCTCACACATAAAACATGGTGTCATACACAGTGGTGTTTTACACTCTCACACATAAAACATGGTGTCATACACAGTGGTGTTTTACAATCCTCACACATAAAACATGGTGTCATACACAGTGGTGTTTTACACTCCTCAAACATAAAACATGGTGTCGTACACAGTGGTGTTTTACACTCACACATAAAACATGGTGTCATACACAGTGGTGTTTTACACTCCTCACACATAAAACATGGTGTCATACACAGTGGTGTTTTACACTCTCACACATAAAACATGGTGTCATACTCAGTGGTGTTTTACACTCTCACACATAAAACATGGTGTCATGCACAGTGGTGTTTTACACTCACACATAAAACATGGTGTCATACACAGTGGTGTTTTACACTCCTCACACATAAAACATGGTGTCATACTCAGTGGTGTTTTACACTCCTCACACATAAAACATGGTGTCATACACAGTGGTGTTTTACACTCTCACACATAAAACATGGTGTCATACACAGTGGTGTTTTACACTCTCACACATAAAACATGGTGTCATACACAGTGGTGTTTTACACTCCTCACACATAAAACATGGTGTCATACACAGTGGTGTTTTACACTCTCACACATAAAACATGGTGTCATACACAGTGGTGTTTTACACTCTCACACATAAAACATGGTGTCATACACAGTGGTGTTTTACACTCTCACACATAAAACATGGTGTCATACACAGTGGTGTTTTACATTCCTCACACATAAAACATGGTGTCATACACAGTGGTGTTTTACACTCACACATAAAACATGGTGTCATACACAGTGGTGTTTTACACTTTCACACATAAAACATGGTGTCATACACAGTGGTGTTTTACACTCTCACACACAAAACATGGTGTCATACTCAGTGGTGTTTTACACTCCTCACACATAAAACATGGTGTCGTACACAGTGGTGTTTTACACTCACACAAAACATGGTGTCATACTCAGTGGTGTTTTACACTCCTGACACATAAAACATGGTGTCATACACAGTGGTGTTTTACACTCTCACACATAAAACATGGTGTCATACACAGTGGTGTTTTACACTCACACAAAAAACATGGTGTCATACACAGTGGTGTTTTACACTCCTCACACATAAAACATCGTGTCATACACAGTGGTGTTTTACACTCCTCACACATAAAACATGGTGTCATACACAGTGGTGTTTTACACTCTCACACATAAAACATGGTGTCATACACAGTGGTGTTTTACACTCTCACACATAAAACATGGTGTCATACACAGTGGTGTTTTACACTCCTCACACATAAAACATGGTGTCATACACAGTGGTGTTTTACACTCTCACACATAAAACATGGTGTCATACACAGTGGTGTTTTACACTCACACATAAAACATGGTGTCATACACAGTGGTGTTTTACACTCTCACACATAAAACATGGTGTCATACACAGTGGTGTTTTACACTCCTCACACATAAAACATGGTGTCATACACAGTGGTGTTTTACACTCTCACACATAAAACATGGTGTCATACACAGTGGTGTTTTACACTCCTCACACATAAAACATGGTGTCATACACAGTGGTGTTTTACACTCTCACACATAAAACATGGTGTCATACACAGTGGTGTTTTACACTCTCACACATAAAACATGGTGTCATACACAGTGGTGTTTTACACTCACACATAAAACATGGTGTCATACACAGTGGTGTTTTACACTCTCACACATAAAACATGGTGTCATACACAGTGGTGTTTTACACTCCTCACACATAAAACATGGTGTCATACACAGTGGTGTTTTACACTCCTCACACTTAAAACATGGTGTCATACACAGTGGTGTTTTACACTCCTCACACATAAAACATGGTGTCATACACAGTGGTATTTTACACTCCTCACACATAAAACATGGTGTCATACACAGTGGTGTTTTACACTCCTCACACTTAAAACATGGTGTCATACACAGTGTTGTTTTACACTCTCACACAAAACATGGTGTCATACACAGTGGTGTTTTACACTCACACATAAAACATGGTGTCATACACAGTGGTGTTTTACACTCTCACACATAAAACATGGTGTCATACACAGTGGTGTTTTACACTCCTCACACATAAAACATGGTGTCATACACAGTGGTGTTTTACACTCCTCACACATAAAACATGGTGTCATACACAGTGGTGTTTTACACTCCTCACACATAAAACATGGTGTCATACACAGTGGTGTTTTACACTCCTCACACATAAAACATGGTGTCATACACAGTGGTGTTTTACACTCTCACACATAAAACATGGTGTCATACACAGTGGTGTTTTACACTCTCACACATAAAACATGGTGTCATACACAGTGGTGTTTTACACTCTCACACATAAAACATGGTGTCATACACAGTGGTGTTTTACACTCCTCACACATAAAACATGGTGTCATACACAGTGGTGTTTTACACTCTCACACATAAAACATGGTGTCATACACAGTGGTGTTTTACACTCTCACACATAAAACATGGTGTCATACACAGTGGTGTTTTACACTCTCACACATAAAACATGGTGTCATACACAGTGGTGTTTTACACTCCTCACACATAAAACATGGTGTCATACACAGTGGTGTTTTACACTCTCACACATAAAACATGGTGTCATACACAGTGGTGTTTTACACTCCTCACACATAAAACATGGTGTCATACACAGTGGTGTTTTACACTCTCACACATAAAACATGGTGTCATACTCATTGGTGTTTTACACTCTCACACATAAAACATGGTGTCATACACAGTGGTGTTTTACATTCCTCACACATAAAACATGGTGTCATACACAATGGTGTTTTACACTTTCACACATAAAACATGGTGTCATACACAGTGGTGTTTTACACTCTCACACATAAAACATGGTGTCACACAGTGGTGTTTTACACTCCTCACACATAAAACATGGTGTCATACTCAGTGGTGTTTTACACTCCTCACACATAAAACATGGTGTCATACTCAGTGGTGTTTTACACTCCTCACACATAAAACATGGTGTTATACACAGTGGTGTTTTACACTCTCACACATAAAACATGGTGTCATACAAAGTGGTGTTTTACACTCTCACACATAAAACATGGTGTCATACACAGTGGTGTTTTACACTCTCACACATAAAACATGGTGTCATACTCAGTGGTGTTTTACACTCCTCACACATAAAACATGGTGTCATACACAGTGGTGTTTTACACTCTCACACATAAAACATGGTGTCATACACAGTGGTGTTTTACACTCACACAAAACATGGTGTCATACACAGTGGTGTTTTACACTCCTCACACATAAAACATGGTGTCATACACAGTGGTGTTTTACACTCTCACACATAAAACATGGTGTCATACACAGTGGTGTTTTACACTCTCACACATAAAACATGGTGTCATACACAGTGGTGTTTTACACTCACACATAAAACATGGCGTCATACACACACTCTCACACAAAACATGGTATCATACACAATGGTGTTTTACACTCCTCACACATAAAACATGGTGTCATACACAGTGGTGTTTTACACTCTCACACATAAAACATGGTGTCATACACAGTGGTGTTTTACACTCCTCACACATAAAACATGGTGTCATACACAATGGTGTTTTACACTCACACATAAAACATGGTGTCATACACAGTGGTGTTTTACACTCTCCCACATAAAACATGGTGTCATACACAGTGGTGTTTTATATTCCTCACACATAAAACATGGTGTCATACACAGTGGTGTTTTACACTCTCACACAAAACATGGTGTCATACACAGTGGTGTTTTACACTCACACTTAATCATGGTGTCATACACAGTGGTGTTGTACACTCCTCAAACATAAAACATTGTGTCATACACAGTGGTGTTTTACACTCCTCACACATAAAACATGGTGTCATACACAGTGGTGTTTTACACTCTCACACATAAAACATGGTGTCATACTCAGTGGTGTTTTACACTCTCACACACAAAACATGGTGTCATACACAGTGGTGTTTTACAATCCTCAAACATAAAACATGGTGTCATACACAGTGGTGTTTTACACTCCTCAAACATAAAACATGGTGTCGTACACAGTGGTGTTTTACACTCACACATAAAACATGGTGTCATACACAATGGTGTTTTACACTCTCACACAGAAAACATGGTGTCATACACAATGGTGTTTTACACTCTCACACATAAAACATGGTGTCATACTCAGTGGTGTTTTACACTCACACATAAAACATGGTGTCATGCACAGTGGTGTTTTACACTCACACATAAAACATGGTGTCATACACAGTGGTGTTTTACACTCCTCACACATAAAACATTGTGTCATACTCAGTGGTGTTTTACACTCCTCACACACAAAACATGGTGTCATACACAGTGGTGTTTTACACTCTCACACATAAAACATGGTGTCATACACAGTGGTGTTTTACACTCTCACACATAAAACATGGTGTCATACACAGTGGTGTTTTACACTCCTCAAACATAAAACATGGTGTCATACACAGTGGTGTTTTACACTCTCACACATAAAACATGGTTTCATACACAATGGTGTTTTACACTCTCACACATAAAACATGGTGTCATACACAGTGGTGTTTTACACTCTTCACACATAAAACATGGTGTCATACACAGTGGTGTTTTACATTCCTCACACATAAAACATGGTGTCATACACAGTGGTGTTTTACACTCACACATAAAACATGGTGTCATACACAGTGGTGTTTTACACTTTCACACATAAAACATGGTGTCATACACAGTGGTGTTTTACACTCTCACACACAAAACATGGTGTCATACTCAGTGGTGTTTTACACTCCTCACACATAAAACATGGTGTCGTACACAGTGGTGTTTTACACTCACACAAAACATGGTGTCATACTCAGTGGTGTTTTACACTCCTAACACATAAAACATGGTGTCATACACAGTGGTGTTTTACACTCTCACACATAAAACATGGTGTCATACACAGTGGTGTTTTACACTCACACAAAAAACATGGTGTCATACACAGTGGTGTTTTACACTCCTCACACATAAAACATCGTGTCATACACAGTGGTGTTTTACACTCCTCACACATAAAACATCGTGTCATACACAGTGGTGTTTTACACTCTCACACATAAAACATGGTGTCATACACAGTGGTGTTTTACACTCTCACACATAAAACATGGTGTCATACTCAGTGGTGTTTTACACTCCGCACACATAAAACATGGTGTCATACACAGTGGTCGTTTTACACTCTCACACATAAAACATGGTGTCATACACAGTGGTGTTTTACACTCACACATAAAACATGGTGTCATACACAGTGGTGTTTTACACTCTCACACATAAAACATGGTGTCATACACAGTGCTGTTTTACACTCCTGACACATAAAACATGGTGTCATACACAGTGGTGTTTTACACTCTTACACATAAAACATGGTGTCATACACAGTGGTGTTTTACACTCCTCACACATAAAACATGGTGTCATACACAGTGGTGTTTTACACTCACACATAAAACATGGTGTCATACTCATTGGTGTTTTACACTCTCACACATAAAACATGGTGTCATACACAGTGGTGTTTTACACTCACACATAAAACATGGTGTCATACACAGTGGTGTTTTACACTCTCACACACAAAAGATGGTGTCATACACAGTGGTGTTTTACACTCCTCACACATAAAACATGGTGTCATACACAGTGGTGTTTTACACTCCTCACACTTAAAACATGGTGTCATACACAGTGGTGTTTTACACTCCTCACACATAAAACATGGTGTCATACACAGTGGTATTTTACACTCCTCACACATAAAACATGGTGTCATACACAGTGGTGTTTTACACTCCTCACACTTAAAACATGGTGTCATACACAGTGTTGTTTTACACTCTCACACAAAACATGGTGTCATACACAGTGGTGTTTTACACTCACACATAAAACATGGTGTCATACACAGTGGTGTTTTACACTCCTCACACATAAAACATGGTGTCATACACATTGGTGTTTTACATTCCTCACACATAAAACATGGTGTCATACACAGTGGTGTTTTACATTCCTCACACATAAAACATGGTGTCATACACAGTGGTGTTTTACATTCCTCACACATAAAACATGGTGTCATACACAGTGGTGTTTTACACTCCTCACACATAAAACATCGTGTCATACACAGTGGTGTTTTACACTCCTCACACATAAAACATCGTGTCATACACAGTGGTGTTTTACACTCACACATAAAACATGGTGTCATACACAGTGGTGTTTTACACTCTCACACACAAAAGATGGTGTCATACACAGTGGTGTTTTACACTCCTCACACATAAAACATGGTGTCATACACAGTGGTGTTTTACATTCCTCACACATAAAACATGGTGTCATACACAGTGGTGTTTTACACTCTCACACATAAAACATGGTGTCATACACAGTGGTGTTTTACACTCTCACACATAAAACATGGTGTCATACACAGTGGTGTTTTACACTCACACATAAAACATGGTGTCATACACAGTGGTGTTTTACACTCACACATAAAACATGGTGTCATACACAGTGGTGTTTTACACTCCTCACACATAAAACATGGTGTCATACACAGTGGTGTTTTACACTCCTCACACATAAAACATGGTGTCATACACAGTGGTGTTTTACATTCCTCACACATAAAACATGGTGTCATACACAGTGGTGTTTTACACTCACACATAAAACATGGTGTCATACACAGTGGTGTTTTACACTCTCACACATAAAACATGGTGTCATACACAGTGGTGTTTTACACTCCTCACACATAAAACATGGTGGCATAACAGTGGTGTTTTATACTCCTCACACATAAAACATGGTGTCATACACAGTGGTGTTTTACACTCACACATAAAACATGGTGTCATACACAGTGGTGTTTTACACTCACATATAAAACATGGTGTCATACACAGTGGTGTTTTACACTCCTCACATAAAACATGGTGTCATACTCAGTGGTGTTTTACACTCCTCACACATAAAACATGGTGTCATACACAGTGGTGTTTTACACTCCTCACACATAAAACATGGTGTCATACACAGTGGTGTTTTACACTCACACATAAAACATGGTGTCATACACAGTGGTGTTTTACACTCTCACACATAAAACATGGTGTCATACTCAGTGGTGTTTTACACTCCTCACACATAAAACATGGTGTCATACACAGTGGTGTTTTACACTCTCACACATAAAACATGGTGTCATACACAGTGGTGTTGTACACTCACACATAAAACATGGTGTCATACACAGTGGTGTTTTAGACTCCTCACACATAAAACATGGTGTCATACACAGTGGTGTTTTACACTCTCACACATAAAACATGGTGTCATACACAGTGGTGTTTTACACTCCTCACACATAAAACATGGTGTCATGCACAGTGGTGTTTTACACTCCTCACACATAAAACATGGTGTCATACACAGTGGTGTTTTACACTCACACATAAAACATGGTGTCATACTCAGTGGTGTTTTACACTCCTCACACATAAAACATGGTGTCATACACAGTGGTGTTTTACACTCCTCAAACATAAAACATGGTGTCATACACAGTGGTGTTTTACACTCACACACATAAAACATGGTGTCATACACAATGGTGTTTTACACTCACACATAAAACATTGTGTCATACACAGTGGTGTTTTTCACTCCTCACACATAAAACGTGGTGTCATACACAGTGGTGTTTTACACTCTCACACATAAAACATGGTGTCATACACAGTGGTGTTTTACACTCTCACACATAAAACATGGTGTCATACACAGTGGTTTTTTACACTCACACATAAAACATGGTGTCATACACAGTGGTGTTTTACACTCCTCACACATAAAACATGGTGTCATTCTCAGTAGTGTTTTACACTCCTCAAACATAAAACATGGTGTCATACACAGTGGTGTTTTACACTCTCACACATAAAACATGGTGTCATACACAGTGGTGTTTTACGCTCTCACACATAAAACATGGTGTCATACTCAGTGGTGTTTTACACTCCTCACACATAAAACATGGTGTCATACACAGTGGTGTTTTACATTCCTCACACATAAAACATGGTGTCATACACAATGGTGTTTTACACTTTCACACATAAAACATGGTGTCATACACAGTGGTGTTTTACACTCTCACACATAAAACATGGTGTCACACAGTGGTGTTTTACACTCCTCACACATAAAACATGGTGTCATACTCAGTGGTGTTTTACACTCCTCACACATAAAACATGGTGTCATACTCAGTGGTGTTTTACACTCCTCACACATAAAACATGGTGTTATACACAGTGGTGTTTTACACTCTCACACATAAAACATGGTGTCATACAAAGTGGTGTTTTACACTCTCACACATAAAACATGGTGTCATACACAGTGGTGTTTTACACTCTCACACATAAAACATGGTGTCATACTCAGTGGTGTTTTACACTCCTCACACATAAAACATGGTGTCATACACAGTGGTGTTTTACACTCACACATAAAACATGGTGTCATACACAGTGGTGTTTTACACTCACACAAAACATGGTGTCATACACAGTGGTGTTTTACACTCCTCACACATAAAACATGGTGTCATACACAGTGGTGTTTTACACTCTCACACATAAAACATGGTGTCATACACAGTGGTGTTTTACACTCACACATAAAACATGGCGTCATACACAGTGGTGTTTTACACTCTCACACAAAACATGGTATCATACACAATGGTGTTTTACACTTGGCGTCATACACAGTGGTGTTTTACACTCTCACACAAAACATGGTATCATACACAATGGTGTTTTACACTCCTCACACATAAAACATGGTGTCATACACAGTGGTGTTTTACACTCACACAAAACATGGTGTCATACACAGTGGTGTTTTACACTCCTCACACATAAAACATGGTGTCATACACAGTGGTGTTTTACACTCTCACACATAAAACATGGTGTCATACACAGTGGTGTTTTACACTCTCACACATAAAACATGGTGTCATACACAGTGGTGTTTTACACTCACACATAAAACATGGCGTCATACACAGTGGTGTTTTACACTCTCACACAAAACATGGTATCATACACAATGGTGTTTTACACTCCTCACACATAAAACATGGTGTCATACACAGTGGTGTTTTACACTCTCACACATAAAACATGGTGTCATACACAGTGGTGTTTTACACTCCTCACACATAAAACATGGTGTCATACACAATGGTGTTTTACACTCACACATAAAACATGGTGTCATACACAGTGGTGTTTTACACTCTCCCACATAAAACATGGTGTCATACACAGTGGTGTTTTATATTCCTCACACATAAAACATGGTGTCATACACAGTGGTGTTTTACACTCTCACACAAAACATGGTGTCATACACAGTGGTGTTTTACACTCACACTTAATCATGGTGTCATACACAGTGGTGTTGTACACTCCTCAAACATAAAACATTGTGTCATACACAGTGGTGTTTTACACTCCTCACACATAAAACATGGTGTCATACACAGTGGTGTTTTACACTCTCACACATAAAACATGGTGTCATACTCAGTGGTGTTTTACACTCTCACACACAAAACATGGTGTCATACACAGTGGTGTTTTACAATCCTCAAACATAAAACATGGTGTCATACACAGTGGTGTTTTACACTCCTCAAACATAAAACATGGTGTCGTACACAGTGGTGTTTTACACTCACACATAAAACATGGTGTCATACACAATGGTGTTTTACACTCTCACACAGAAAACATGGTGTCATACACAATGGTGTTTTACACTCTCACACATAAAACATGGTGTCATACTCAGTGGTGTTTTACACTCACACATAAAACATGGTGTCATGCACAGTGGTGTTTTACACTCACACATAAAACATGGTGTCATACACAGTGGTGTTTTACACTCCTCACACATAAAACATTGTGTCATACTCAGTGGTGTTTTACACTCCTCACACACAAAACATGGTGTCATACACAGTGGTGTTTTACACTCTCACACATAAAACATGGTGTCATACACAGTGGTGTTTTACACTCTCACACATAAAACATGGTGTCATACACAGTGGTGTTTTACACTCCTCAAACATAAAACATGGTGTCATACACAGTGGTGTTTTACACTCTCACACATAAAACATGGTTTCATACACAATGGTGTTTTACACTCTCACACATAAAACATGGTGTCATACACAGTGGTGTTTTACACTCTTCACACATAAAACATGGTGTCATACACAGTGGTGTTTTACATTCCTCACACATAAAACATGGTGTCATACACAGTGGTGTTTTACACTCACACATAAAACATGGTGTCATACACAGTGGTGTTTTACACTTTCACACATAAAACATGGTGTCATACACAGTGGTGTTTTACACTCTCGCACACAAAACATGGTGTCATACTCAGTGGTGTTTTACACTCCTCACACATAAAACATGGTGTCGTACACACTGGTGTTTTACACTCACACAAAACATGGTGTCATACTCAGTGGTGTTTTACACTCCTAACACATAAAACATGGTGTCATACACAGTGGTGTTTTACACTCTCACACATAAAACATGGTGTCATACACAGTGGTGTTTTACACTCACACAAAAAACATGGTGTCATACACAGTGGTGTTTTACACTCCTCACACATAAAACATCGTGTCATACACAGTGGTGTTTTACACTCCTCACACATAAAACATCGTGTCATACACAGTGGTGTTTTACACTCTCACACATAAAACATGGTGTCATACACAGTGGTGTTTTACACTCTCACACATAAAACATGGTGTCATACTCAGTGGTGTTTTACACTCCGCACACATAAAACATGGTGTCATACACAGTGGTCGTTTTACACTCTCACACATAAAACATGGTGTCATACACAGTGGTGTTTTACACTCACACATAAAACATGGTGTCATACACAGTGGTGTTTTACACTCTCACACATAAAACATGGTGTCATACACAGTGCTGTTTTACACTCCTGACACATAAAACATGGTGTCATACACAGTGGTGTTTTACACTCTCACACATAAAACATGGTGTCATACACAGTGGTGTTTTACACTCCTCACACATAAAACATGGTGTCATACACAGTGGTGTTTTACACTCTCACACATAAAACATGGTGTCATACTCATTGGTGTTTTACACTCTCACACATAAAACATGGTGTCATACACAGTGGTGTTTTACACTCACACATAAAACATGGTGTCATACACAGTGGTGTTTTACACTCTCACACACAAAAGATGGTGTCATACACAGTGGTGTTTTACACTCCTCACACATAAAACATGGTGTCATACACAGTGGTGTTTTACACTCCTCACACTTAAAACATGGTGTCATACACAGTGGTGTTTTACACTCCTCACACATAAAACATGGTGTCATACACAGTGGTATTTTACACTCCTCACACATAAAACATGGTGTCATACACAGTGGTGTTTTACACTCCTCACACTTAAAACATGGTGTCATACACAGTGTTGTTTTACACTCTCACACAAAACATGGTGTCATACACAGTGGTGTTTTACACTCACACATAAAACATGGTGTCATACACAGTGGTGTTTTACACTCCTCACACATAAAACATGGTGTCATACACATTGGTGTTTTACATTCCTCACACATAAAACATGGTGTCATACACAGTGGTGTTTTACATTCCTCACACATAAAACATGGTGTCATACACAGTGGTGTTTTACATTCCTCACACATAAAACATGGTGTCATACACAGTGGTGTTTTACACTCCTCACACATAAAACATCGTGTCATACACAGTGGTGTTTTACACTCCTCACACATAAAACATCGTGTCATACACAGTGGTGTTTTACACTCTCACACATAAAACATGGTGTCATACACAGTGGTGTTTTACACTCTCACACATAAAACATGGTGTCATACTCAGTGGTGTTTTACACTCCGCACACATAAAACATGGTGTCATACACAGTGGTCGTTTTACACTCTCACACATAAAACATGGTGTCATACACAGTGGTGTTTTACACTCACACATAAAACATGGTGTCATACACAGTGGTGTTTTACACTCTCACACATAAAACATGGTGTCATACACAGTGGTGTTTTACTCTCCTCACACATAAAACATGGTGTCATACACAGTGGTGTTTTACACTCTCACACATAAAACATGGTGTCATACACAGTGGTGTTTTACACTCCTCACACATAAAACATGGTGTCATACACAGTGGTGTTTTACACTCTCACACATAAAACATGGTGTCATACACAGTGGTGTTTTACACTCTCACACATAAAACATGGTGTCATACACAGTGGTGTTTTACACTCCTCACACATAAAACATGGTGTCATACACAGTGGTGTTTTACACTCCTCACACATAAAACATGGTGTCATACACAGTGGTGTTTTACACTCCTCACACATAAAACATGGTGTCATACACAGTGGTGTTTTACACTCTCACACATAAAACATGGTGTCATACACAGTGGTGTTTTACACTCCTCACACATAAAACATGGTGTCATACACAGTGGTGTTTTACACTCCTCACACATAAAACATGGTGTCATACACAGTGGTGTTTTACACTCTCACACATAAAACATGGTGTCATACACAGTGGTGTTTTACACTCCTCACACATAAAACATGGTGTCATACACAGTGGTGTTTTACACTCTCACACATAAAACATGGTGTCATACACAGTGGTGTTTTACACTCCTCACACATAAAACATGGTGTCATACACAGTGGTGTTTTACACTCTCACACATAAAACATGGTGTCTCACACATAAAACATGGTGTCATACACAGTGGTGTTTTACACTCCTCACACATAAAACATGGTGTCATACACAGTGGTGTTTTACACTCTCACACATAAAACATGGTGTCATACACAGTGGTGTTTTACACTCTCACACATAAAACATGGTGTCATACACAGTGGTGTTTTACACTCACACATAAAACATGGTGTCATACACAGTGGTGTTTTACACTCCTCACACATAAAACATGGTGTCATACACAGTGGTGTTTTACACTCTCACACATAAAACATGGTGTCATACACAGTGGTGTTTTACACTCTCACACATAAAACATGGTGTCATACACAGTGGTGTTTTACACTCACACATAAAACATGGTGTCATACACAGTGGTGTTTTACACTCCTCACACATAAAACATGGTGTCATACACAGTGGTGTTTTACACTCTCACACATAAAACATGGTGTCATACACAGTGGTGTTTTACACTCTCACACATAAAACATGGTGTCATACACAGTGGTGTTTTACACTCCTCACACATAAAACATGGTGTCATACACAGTGGTGTTTTACACTCACACATAAAACATGGTGTCATACTCAGTGGTGTTTTACACTCTCACACATAAAACATGGTGTCATACACAGTGGTGTTTTACACTCCTCACACATAAAACATGGTGTCATACACAGTGGTGTTTTACACTCTCACACATAAAACATGGTGTCATACACAGTGGTGTTTTACACTCCTCACACATAAAACATGGTGTCATACACAGTGGTGTTTTACACTCTCACACATAAAACATGGTGTCATACACAGTGGTGTTTTACACTCTCACACATAAAACATGGTGTCATACACAGTGGTGTTTTACACTCTCACACATAAAACATGGTGTCATACACAGTGGTGTTTTACACTCACACATAAAACATGGTGTCATACACAGTGGTGTTTTACACTCCTCACACATAAAACATGGTGTCATACACAGTGGTGTTTTACACTCCTCACACATAAAACATGGTGTCATACACAGTGGTGTTTTACACTCTCACACATAAAACATGGTGTCATACACAGTGGTGTTTTACACTCTCACACATAAAACATGGTGTCATACACAGTGGTGTTTTACACTCTCACACATAAAACATGGTGTCATACACAGTGGTGTTTTACACTCTCACACATAAAACATGGTGTCATACACAGTGGTGTTTTACACTCTCACACATAAAACATGGTGTCATACACAGTGGTGTTTTACACTCTCACACATAAAACATGGTGTCATACACAGTGGTGTTTTACACTCCTCACACATAAAACATGGTGTCATACACAGTGGTGTTTTACACTCTCACACATAAAACATGGTGTCATACACAGTGGTGTTTTACACTCCTCACACATAAAACATGGTGTCATACACAGTGGTGTTTTACACTCTCACACATAAAACATGGTGTCATACACAGTGGTGTTTTACACTCTCACACATAAAACATGGTGTCATACACAGTGGTGTTTTACACTCTCACACATAAAACATGGTGTCATACACAGTGGTGTTTTACACTCTCACACATAAAACATGGTGTCATACACAGTGGTGTTTTACACTCCTCACACATAAAACATGGTGTCATACACAGTGGTGTTTTACACTCTCACACATAAAACATGGTGTCATACACAGTGGTGTTTTACACTCCTCACACATAAAACATGGTGTCATACACAGTGGTGTTTTACACTCTCACACATAAAACATGGTGTCATACACAGTGGTGTTTTACACTCTCACACATAAAACATGGTGTCATACACAGTGGTGTTTTACACTCTCACACATAAAACATGGTGTCATACACAGTGGTGTTTTACACTCCTCACACATAAAACATGGTGTCATACACAGTGGTGTTTTACACTCTCACACATAAAACATGGTGTCATACACAGTGGTGTTTTACACTCCTCACACATAAAACATGGTGTCATACACAGTGGTGTTTTACACTCTCACACATAAAACATGGTGTCATACACAGTGGTGTTTTACACTCTCACACATAAAACATGGTGTCATACACAGTGGTGTTTTACACTCTCACACATAAAACATGGTGTCATACACAGTGGTGTTTTACACTCTCACACATAAAACATGGTGTCATACACAGTGGTGTTTTACACTCTCACACATAAAACATGGTGTCATACACAGTGGTGTTTTACACTCTCACACATAAAACATGGTGTCATACACAGTGGTGTTTTACACTCCTCACACATAAAACATGGTGTCATACACAGTGGTGTTTTACACTCTCACACATAAAACATGGTGTCATACACAGTGGTGTTTTACACTCTCACACATAAAACATGGTGTCATACACAGTGGTGTTTTACACTCTCACACATAAAACATGGTGTCATACACAGTGGTGTTTTACACTCTCACACATAAAACATGGTGTCATACACAGTGGTGTTTTACACTCTCACACATAAAACATGGTGTCATACACAGTGGTGTTTTACACTCTCACACATAAAACATGGTGTCATACACAGTGGTGTTTTACACTCTCACACATAAAACATGGTGTCATACACAGTGGTGTTTTACACTCTCACACATAAAACATGGTGTCATACACAGTGGTGTTTTACACTCTCACACATAAAACATGGTGTCATACACAGTGGTGTTTTACACTCTCACACATAAAACATGGTGTCATACACAGTGGTGTTTTACACTCTCACACATAAAACATGGTGTCATACACAGTGGTGTTTTACACTCTCACACATAAAACATGGTGTCATACACAGTGGTGTTTTACACTCTCACACATAAAACATGGTGTCATACACAGTGGTGTTTTACACTCCTCACACATAAAACATGGTGTCATACACAGTGGTGTTTTACACTCTCACACATAAAACATGGTGTCATACACAGTGGTGTTTTACACTCTCACACATAAAACATGGTGTCATACACAGTGGTGTTTTACACTCTCACACATAAAACATGGTGTCATACACAGTGGTGTTTTACACTCTCACACATAAAACATGGTGTCATACACAGTGGTGTTTTACACTCTCACACATAAAACATGGTGTCATACACAGTGGTGTTTTACACTCTCACACATAAAACATGGTGTCATACACAGTGGTGTTTTACACTCTCACACATAAAACATGGTGTCATACACAGTGGTGTTTTACACTCTCACACATAAAACATGGTGTCATACACAGTGGTGTTTTACACTCTCACACATAAAACATGGTGTCATACACAGTGGTGTTTTACACTCTCACACATAAAACATGGTGTCATACACAGTGGTGTTTTACACTCTCACACATAAAACATGGTGTCATACACAGTGGTGTTTTACACTCTCACACATAAAACATGGTGTCATACACAGTGGTGTTTTACACTCCTCACACATAAAACATGGTGTCATACACAGTGGTGTTTTACACTCTCACACATAAAACATGGTGTCATACACAGTGGTGTTTTACACTCCTCACACATAAAACATGGTGTCATACACAGTGGTGTTTTACACTCTCACACATAAAACATGGTGTCATACACAGTGGTGTTTTACACTCTCACACATAAAACATGGTGTCATACACAGTGGTGTTTTACACTCTCACACATAAAACATGGTGTCATACACAGTGGTGTTTTACACTCCTCACACATAAAACATGGTGTCATACACAGTGGTGTTTTACACTCTCACACATAAAACATGGTGTCATACACAGTGGTGTTTTACACTCCTCACACATAAAACATGGTGTCATACACAGTGGTGTTTTACACTCACACATAAAACATGGTGTCATACACAGTGGTGTTTTACACTCCTCACACATAAAACATGGTGTCATACACAGTGGTGTTTTACACTCTCACACATAAAACATGGTGTCATACACAGTGGTGTTTTACACTCTCACACATAAAACATGGTGTCATACACAGTGGTGTTTTACACTCTCACACATAAAACATGGTGTCATACACAGTGGTGTTTTACACTCCTCACACATAAAACATGGTGTCATACACAGTGGTGTTTTACACTCCTCACACATAAAACATGGTGTCATACACAGTGGTGTTTTACACTCCTCACACATAAAACATGGTGTCATACACAGTGGTGTTTTACACTCTCACACATAAAACATGGTGTCATACACAGTGGTGTTTTACACTCCTCACACATAAAACATGGTGTCATACACAGTGGTGTTTTACACTCTCACACATAAAACATGGTGTCATACACAGTGGTGTTTTACACTCTCACACATAAAACATGGTGTCATACACAGTGGTGTTTTACACTCTCACACATAAAACATGGTGTCATACACAGTGGTGTTTTACACTCCTCACACATAAAACATGGTGTCATACACAGTGGTGTTTTACACTCTCACACATAAAACATGGTGTCATACACAGTGGTGTTTTACACTCTCACACATAAAACATGGTGTCATACACAGTGGTGTTTTACACTCTCACACATAAAACATGGTGTCATACACAGTGGTGTTTTACACTCTCACACATAAAACATGGTGTCATACACAGTGGTGTTTTACACTCTCACACATAAAACATGGTGTCATACACAGTGGTGTTTTACACTCTCACACATAAAACATGGTGTCATGCACAGTGGTGTTTTACACTCTCACACATAAAACATGGTGTCATACACAGTGGTGTTTTACACTCTCACACATAAAACATGGTGTCATACACAGTGGTGTTTTACACTCCTCACACATAAAACATGGTGTCATACACAGTGGTGTTTTACACTCTCACACATAAAACATGGTGTCATGCACAGTGGTGTTTTACACTCCTCACACATAAAACATGGTGTCATACACAGTGGTGTTTTACACTCTCACACATAAAACATGGTGTCATACACAGTGGTGTTTTACACTCTCACACATAAAACATGGTGTCATACACAGTGGTGTTTTACACTCTCACACATAAAACATGGTGTCATACACAGTGGTGTTTTACACTCTCACACATAAAACATGGTGTCATACACAGTGGTGTTTTACACTCTCACACATAAAACATGGTGTCATACACAGTGGTGTTTTACACTCTCACACATAAAACATGGTGTCATACACAGTGGTGTTTTACACTCTCACACATAAAACATGGTGTCATACACAGTGGTGTTTTACACTCTCACACATAAAACATGGTGTCATACACAGTGGTGTTTTACACTCTCACACATAAAACATGGTGTCATACACAGTGGTGTTTTACACTCTCACACATAAAACATGGTGTCATACACAGTGGTGTTTTACACTCTCACACATAAAACATGGTGTCATACACAGTGGTGTTTTACACTCTCACACATAAAACATGGTGTCATACACAGTGGTGTTTTACACTCTCACACATAAAACATGGTGTCATGCACAGTGGTGTTTTACACTCTCACACATAAAACATGGTGTCATACACAGTGGTGTTTTACACTCTCACACATAAAACATGGTGTCATACACAGTGGTGTTTTACACTCTCACACATAAAACATGGTGTCATACACAGTGGTGTTTTACACTCTCACACATAAAACATGGTGTCATACACAGTGGTGTTTTACACTCTCACACATAAAACATGGTGTCATACACAGTGGTGTTTTACACTCTCACACATAAAACATGGTGTCATACACAGTGGTGTTTTACACTCTCACACATAAAACATGGTGTCATACACAGTGGTGTTTTACACTCTCACACATAAAACATGGTGTCATACACAGTGGTGTTTTACACTCTCACACATAAAACATGGTGTCATACACAGTGGTGTTTTACACTCTCACACATAAAACATGGTGTCATACACAGTGGTGTTTTACACTCTCACACATAAAACATGGTGTCATACACAGTGGTGTTTTATACTCTCACACATAAAACATGGTGTCATACACAGTGGTGTTTTACACTCTCACACATAAAACATGGTGTCATACACAGTAGTGTTTTACACTCCTCACACATAAAACATGGTGTCATACACAGTGGTGTTTTATACTCTCACACATAAAACATGGTGTCATACACAGTGGTGTTTTACACTCTCACACATAAAACATGGTGTCATGCACAGTGGTGTTTTACACTCTCACACATAAAACATGGTGTCATACACAGTGGTGTTTTACACTCTCACACATAAAACATGGTGTCATACACAGTGGTGTTTTACACTCTCACACATAAAACATGGTGTCATACACAGTGGTGTTTTACACTCTCACACATAAAACATGGTGTCATACACAGTGGTGTTTTACACTCTCACACATAAAACATGGTGTCATACACAGTGGTGTTTTACACTCTCACACATAAAACATGGTGTCATACACAGTGGTGTTTTACACTCTCACACATAAAACATGGTGTCATACACAGTGGTGTTTTACACTCTCACACATAAAACATGGTGTCATACACAGTGGTGTTTTACACTCTCACACATAAAACATGGTGTCATACACAGTGGTGTTTTACACTCTCACACATAAAACATGGTGTCATACACAGTGGTGTTTTACACTCTCACACATAAAACATGGTGTCATACACAGTGGTGTTTTACACTCTCACACATAAAACATGGTGTCATACACAGTGGTGTTTTACACTCTCACACATAAAACATGGTGTCATACACAGTGGTGTTTTACACTCTCACACATAAAACATGGTGTCATACACAGTGGTGTTTTACACTCTCACACATAAAACATGGTGTCATACACAGTGGTGTTTTACACTCTCACACATAAAACATGGTGTCATACACAGTGGTGTTTTACACTCTCACACATAAAACATGGTGTCATACACAGTGGTGTTTTACACTCTCACACATAAAACATGGTGTCATACACAGTGGTGTTTTACACTCTCACACATAAAACATGGTGTCATACACAGTGGTGTTTTACACTCTCACACATAAAACATGGTGTCATACACAGTGGTGTTTTACACTCTCACACATAAAACATGGTGTCATACACAGTGGTGTTTTACACTCTCACACATAAAACATGGTGTCATACACAGTGGTGTTTTACACTCTCACACATAAAACATGGTGTCATACACAGTGGTGTTTTACACTCTCACACATAAAACATGGTGTCATACACAGTGGTGTTTTACACTCCTCACACATAAAACATGGTGTCATACACAGTGGTGTTTTACACTCTCACACATAAAACATGGTGTCATACACAGTGGTGTTTTACACTCTCACACATAAAACATGGTGTCATACACAGTGGTGTTTTACACTCCTCACACATAAAACATGGTGTCATACACAGTGGTGTTTTACACTCTCACACATAAAACATGGTGTCATACACAGTGGTGTTTTACACTCTCACACATAAAACATGGTGTCATACACAGTGGTGTTTTACACTCTCACACATAAAACATGGTGTCATACACAGTGGTGTTTTACACTCTCACACATAAAACATGGTGTCATACACAGTGGTGTTTTACACTCTCACACATAAAACATGGTGTCATACACAGTGGTGTTTTATACTCTCACACATAAAACATGGTGTCATACACAGTGGTGTTTTACACTCTCACACATAAAACATGGTGTCATACACAGTGGTGTTTTACACTCCTCACACATAAAACATGGTGTCATACACAGTGGTGTTTTATACTCTCACACATAAAACATGGTGTCATACACAGTGGTGTTTTACACTCTCACACATAAAACATGGTGTCATGCACAGTGGTGTTTTACACTCTCACACATAAAACATGGTGTCATACACAGTGGTGTTTTACACTCTCACACATAAAACATGGTGTCATACACAGTGGTGTTTTACACTCTCACACATAAAACATGGTGTCATACACAGTGGTGTTTTACACTCTCACACATAAAACATGGTGTCATACACAGTGGTGTTTTATACTCTCACACATAAAACATGGTGTCATACACAGTGGTGTTTTATACTCTCACACATAAAACATGGTGTCATACACAGTGGTGTTTTACACTCTCACACATAAAACATGGTGTCATGCACAGTGGTGTTTTATACTCTCACACATAAAACATGGTGTCATACACAGTGGTGTTTTACACTCTCACACATAAAACATGGTGTCATACACAGTGGTGTTTTACACTCTCACACATAAAACATGGTGTCATACACAGTGGTGTTTTACACTCTCACACATAAAACATGGTGTCATACACAATGGTGTTTTACACTCTCACACATAAAACATGGTGTCATACACAGTGGTGTTTTACACTCCACACATAAAACATGGTGTCATATACAGTGGTGTTTTACACTCTCACACATAAAACATGGTGTCATACACAGTGGTGTTTTACACTCTCACACATAAAACATGGTGTCATACACAGTGGTGTTTTACACTCTCACACATAAAACATGGTGTCATACACAGTGGTGTTTTACACTCCTCACACTTAAAACATGGTGTCATACACAGTGGTGTTTTACACTCTCACACATAAAACATGGTGTCATACACAGTGGTGTTTTACACTCTCACACATAAAACATGGTGTCATGCACAGTGGTGTTTTACACTCTCACACATAAAACATGGTGCCATGCACAGTTGTGTTTTACACTCTCACACATAAAACATGGTGTCATACACAGTGGTGTTTTACACTCTCACACATAAAACATGGTGTCATACACAGTGGTGTTTTATACTCTCACACATAAAACATGGTGTCATACACAGTGGTGTTTTACACTCTCACACATAAAACATGGTGCCATGCACAGTGGTGTTTTACACTCCTCACACATAAAATATGGTGTCATACACAGTGGTGTTTTACACTCCTCACACATAAAACATGGTGTCATGCACAGTGGTGTTTTACACTCTCACACATAAAACATGGTGTCATACACAGTGGTGTTTTACACTCCACACATAAAACATGGTGTCATATACAGTGGTGTTTTACACTCACACATAAAACATGGTGTCATACACAGTGGTGTTTTACACTCTCACACATAAAACATGGTGTCATACACAGTGGTGTTTTACACTCTCACACATAAAACATGGTGTCATACACAGTGGTGTTTTACACTCCTCACACTTAAAACATGGTGTCATACACAGTGGTGTTTTACACTCTCACACATAAAACATGGTGTCATACACAGTGGTGTTTTACACTCTCACACATAAAACATGGTGTCATGCACAGTGGTGTTTTACACTCTCACACATAAAACATGGTGCCATGCACAGTTGTGTTTTTAACTCTCACACATAAAACATGGTGTCATACACAGTGGTGTTTTACACTCTCACACATAAAACATGGTGTCATACACAGTGGTGTTTTATACTCTCACACATAAAACATGGTGTCATACACAGTGGTGTTTTACACTCTCACACATAAAACATGGTGCCATGCACAGTGGTGTTTTACACTCCTCACACATAAAACATGGTGTCATGCACAGTGGTGTTTTACACTCTCACACAAAAAACATGGTGTCATACACAGTGGTGTTTTACACTCCTCACACATAAAACATGGTGCCATGCACAGTTGTGTTTTACACTCCTCACACATAAAACATGGTGTCATACACAGTGGTGTTTTATACTCTCACACATAAAACATGGTGTCATACACAGTGGTGTTTTACACTCTCACACATAAAACATGGTGTCATACACAGTGGTGTTTTACACTCTCACACATAAAACATGGTGTCATACACAGTGGTGTTTTACACTCCTCACACATAAAACATGGTGTCATACACAGTGGTGTTTTACACTCTCACACATAAAACATGGTGTCATACACAGTGGTGTTTTACACTCTCACACATAAAACATGGTGTCATACACAGTGGTGTTTTACACTCCTCACACATAAAACATGGTGTCATACACAGTGGTGTTTTACACTCTCACACATAAAACATGGTGTCATACACAGTGGTGTTTTACACTCTCACACATAAAACATGGTGTCATACACAGTGGTGTTTTACACTCCTCACACATAAAACATGGTGTCATACACAGTGGTGTTTTACACTCTCACACATAAAACATGGTGTCATACACAGTGGTGTTTTACACTCTCACACATAAAACATGGTGTCATACACAGTGGTGTTTTACATTCCTCACACATAAAACATGGTGTCATACACAGTGGTGTTTTACACTCTCACACATAAAACATGGTGTCATACACAGTGGTGTTTTACACTCTCACACATAAAACATGGTGTCATACACAGTGGTGTTTTACACTCTCACACATAAAACATGGTGTCATACACAGTGGTGTTTTACACTCCTCACACATAAAACATGGTGTCATACACAGTGGTGTTTTACACTCTCACACATAAAACATGGTGTCATACACAGTGGTGTTTTACACTCTCACACATAAAACATGGTGTCATACACAGTGGTGTTTTACACTCTCACACATAAAACATGGTGTCATACACAGTGGTGTTTTACACTCTCACACATAAAACATGGTGTCATACACAGTGGTGTTTTACACTCTCACACATAAAACATGGTGTCATACACAGTGGTGTTTTACACTCTCACACATAAAACATGGTGTCATACACAGTGGTGTTTTACACTCCTCACACATAAAACATTGTGTCATACACAGTGGTGTTTTACACTCTCACACATAAAACATGGTGTCATACACAGTGGTGTTTTACACTCTCACACATAAAACATGGTGTCATACACAGTGGTGTTTTACACTCTCACACATAAAACATGGTGTCATACACAGTGGTGTTTTACACTCTCACACATAAAACATGGTGTCATACACAGTGGTGTTTTACACTCTCACACATAAAACATGGTGTCATACACAGTGGTGTTTTACACTCCTCACACATAAAACATGGTGTCATACACAGTGGTGTTTTACACTCTCACACATAAAACATGGTGTCATACACAGTGGTGTTTTACACTCCTCACACATAAAACATGGTGTCATACACAGTGGTGTTTTACACTCTCACACATAAAACATGGTGTCATACACAGTGGTGTTTTACACTCTCACACATAAAACATGGTGTCATACACAGTGGTGTTTTACACTCTCACACATAAAACATGGTGTCATACACAGTGGTGTTTTACACTCACACATAAAACATGGTGTCATACACAGTGGTGTTTTACACTCTCACACATAAAACATGGTGTCATACACAGTGGTGTTTTACACTCTCACACATAAAACATGGTGTCATACACAGTGGTGTTTTACACTCTCACACATAAAACATGGTGTCATACACAGTGGTGTTTTACACTCTCACACATAAAACATGGTGTCATACATAGTGGTGTTTTACACTCTCACACATAAAACATGGTGTCATACACAGTGGTGTTTTACACTCCTCAAACATAAAACATGGTGTCATACACAGTGGTGTTTTACACTCTCACACATAAAACATGGTGTCATACACAGTGGTGTTTTACACTCACACATAAAACATGGTGTCATACACAGTGGTGTTTTACACTCTCACACATAAAACATGGTGTCATACACAGTGGTGTTTTACACTCACACATAAAACATGGTGTCATACACAGTGGTGTTTTACACTCTCACACATAAAACATGGTGTCATACACAGTGGTGTTTTACACTCTCACACATAAAACATGGTGTCATACACAGTGGTGTTTTACACTCTCACACATAAAACATGGTGTCATACACAGTGGTGTTTTATACTCTCACACATAAAACATGGTGTCATACACAGTGGTGTTTTACACTCACACATAAAACATGGTGTCATACACAGTGGTGTTTTACACTCCTCACACATAAAACATGGTGTCATACACAGTGGTGTTTTTACACTCTCACACATAAAACATGGTGTCATACACAGTGGTGTTTTAAACTCTCACACATAAAACATGGTGTCATACACAGTGGTGTTTTACACTCCTCACACATAAAACATGGTGTCATACACAGTGGTGTTTTACACTCTCACACATAAAACATGGTGTCATACACAGTGGTGTTTTACACTCACACATAAAACATGGTGTCATACACAGTGGTGTTTTACACTCCTCACACATAAAACATGGTGTCATACACAGTGGTGTTTTACACTCTCACACATAAAACATGGTGTCATACACAGTGGTGTTTTACACTCTCACACATAAAACATGGTGTCATACACAGTGGTGTTTTACACTCTCACACATAAAACATGGTGTCATACACAATGGTGTTTTACACTCACACATAAAATCAGTGTGTGTGTATTTTCGTGTTAGTTTTTTTTATGTGCAAAGACAAAACACCTCGTCTGAGCAGTTTTCTTCAAAGTATTAGCAGGCAGTTGTGTTATGTAGTTATCCTAGGTAAATGGTCGTGTGTCATCATTCCTTCCTAATTTCCTTCATTCCTTTCCTTCCTGGAGGCTACCTGGAGGGCATTCCACCTCTCTTCCTACATTCCTTCATCTGTCCTTCATTACTTTTTTCCTTCCTTTCATCTAGTCCTTCCTTCATTCCTGCCTTCCCTTCTTGCTTCTGGTTTCTATAATATATATACACATATATAGTCACTAGATACTTTCATATAACTGCTATTATCACCATTCAGCAAGCTTGTCTTGTGTGCGAGTGTGTGGCTTATAATTGTTTTGAGTCAGGAGTGGGCAGCTGTCAAAATGACATATTGTCTCATTACTCACTCCCCCTACCTGCTGTCAAAACAATGGGGTCGGATGCTGCTTCCCCTCCATTCTATCTAATTATCTTTCTCCCTCATTCTATCTCTTTCAATCTGTCTCTCTCTTTCTCTCTGTCTGTCTATCTCTGTCTCACAGTACACATAAATACAAGTATACATAGTGTAAATTACTAGGATAACCCAAAAAATCCAGACAAAGTGCTATACTCTGCTTGAAGATGTGAGTAAAGTGATGACACAGTCTGTAGGCTCTCTGAGACAGAGCTAGATGGATAGACAGAGCTTGGCAGACAGACAATGTTTGTTCGTCGTCGTCTTCCTCCTCCTCCCTCCTCCTCCTCCTCCTCCTCCTCCTCCTCCTCCTCCTCCTCCTCCTCTCCTCCCCTCTTCTCCCTCCTCCTCCTCCTCCTCCTCCTCCTCCTCCTCCTTCCTCCTCCTCCTCCTCCTCCTCCTCCTCCTCCTCCTCCTCCTCCTCCTCCTCCTCCTCCTCCTCCTCCTCCTCCTCCTCCTCCTCCTCCTCCTCCTCCTCCTCCTCCTCCTCCTCTCCTCCTTCTCCTCCTCCTCCTCCTCCTTCTCCTCCTCCTCCTCCTCCTCCTCCTCCTCTCTCCTCCTCTCCTCCTCCTCCTTCTCCTCCTCCTCCTCCTCCTCCTCCTCTCCTCTCCTCCTCCTCCTCCTCCTCCTCCTCCTCCTCCTCCTCCTCCTCCTCCTCCTCCCTCCTCCCCTCCTCCTCCTCCTCCTCCTCCTCCTCCTCCTCCTCCTCCTCCTCCTCCTCCTTCCTCCTCCTCCTTCTCCTCCTCCACCTCCTCCTCTCCTTCCTCCTCCTTCCTCCTTCCTCCTTCCTCCTCCTTCCTCCTCCTCCCCTCCTCCTTCCTCCTCCTCCTCCTCCTCCTCCTCCTCCTCCTCCTCCTCTCCTCTCTCTCTCCTCCTCCTCCTCCTCCTCCTCTCCTTCCTCCTCCTCCTCTCCTCCTTCCTCCTCCTTCCCCCCTCTCCTCCTCCTCCTCCTCCTCCTCCTCCTCCTCCTCCTCCTCCTCCTCCTCTTCCTCCTCCTCCTCCTCCTTCCTCTTTCTCCTCCTCCTCTCCTTCCTCCTCCTCCTCCTCTCCTCTCCTCCTTCTCCTCCTTCCTCCTCCTCCTCCTCCTCCTCCTCCTCCTCCTCCTCCTCCTCCTCCTCCTCCTCCCTCCTCCTCCTCCTCCTCCTCCTCCTCCTCCTCCTCCTCCTCTTCCTCCTCCTCTCCTCCTCCTCTCCTTCTCCTTCTCCTCTCTCCTCCTCCTCTCTCCTCCTCTCCTCCTTCCTCCTTCCTCCTCCTTCCTCCTCCTCCTTCTCCTCTCCTTCCTCCTCCTCTCCTCCTCCTCCTCCTCCTCCTCCTCCTCCTCTCCTCCTCCTTCTCCTCCTCCTCCCTCCTCCTCTCCTCTCCTCCTCCTCCTCCTCCTCCTCTCCTCCTCCTCTCCATTCTCCTTCTCCTATCCTCCTCTCTCCTCCTCTTCCTCTCCTCTTCTCCTCCTCTCCTCTCCTCTCCTCCTCCTCTTCCTCCTTCCTCTCCTCCTCCTCCTCTCTCATCTCCTCTCCTCTCTATCTCCTCCTCCTCCTCTCTCATCATCTCCTCTCCTCATCTCCTCATCCTCCTATCTCCTCTCTCATCCTCATCCATCCTCCTTATCCTCCTCCTCCATCTCCATCCTCTCTCCATCCTCTCCTCCATTCATCCATCCATCCTCATTCCTCCTCCATCCTCCTCATCTCCTCTCCTCCTCCATCCATCATCATCTCCTCCTCCTCCCTCTCCTCCTCCCCTCCTCCTCCTCCTCTCCTCCTATCCTATCTCCTCCTCTCCTTCCTCTTCTCCCTCCTCCTCCTCTCCTTCTCCTCCTTCTCTCTCTTCTCCTCTCCTCTCTCCTCCTCCTCCTCCTCCTCCTCCTCCTCCTCCTCCACCTCTCCTTCTCCTCTTCCTCTCCTCCCCTTCTCCTCTTCCTCTCCTTCTTCCTTCTCTCTTCTCCTCCTCCTCCTTCCTCCTCCTCCTTCTCTCCTCCTCCTCCTCCTCCTCCTTCTCCTCCCTCCTCCTTCCCTCCTCCTCCTCCTCCTCCTCCTCCTCCTTCCTTCTCCTCCTCCTCCTCCTCTCCTCCTTCTCCTTCCTCCTCCTCCTCCTCCTCCTACTTCCTCCTCCTCCTTCTCCTCCTCCTCCTCTCCTCCTTCTCCTTCTCCTCTCCTCCTTCTCCTCCTCCTCCTCCTCCTCCTCCTCCTCCTCCTCCTCCTCCTCCTCCTCCTCCTCCTCCTCCTCCTCCTCCTCCTCCTCCTCCTCCTCCTCCTCCTCCTCCTCCTCCTTCCTCCTCCTCCTCCTCCTTCTCCTCCTCCTCCTCCTCCTCCTCCTCTCCTCCTCCTCCTTCTCCTCCTCCTCCTTCCTCCTCCTTCTCCTCCTCCTCCTCCTCCTTCTCCTCCGTCCTCCTCCGTCCTCCTCCGTCCTCCTCCTTCTCCTCCTTCCTACTTCTCCTTCCTCCTTCTCCCTCCTCCTCCTCCTCCTTCTCCCCCTTCCTCCTTCCTCCTCTTGCTTCCTCCTTCTCCTCTTCTCCTTCTTCCTCTTCTCCTCTTCCTTCTCCTTCCCCTCCTCCTCCTCCTCCTCCTTCTCCTCCTTCTCCTTCTCCTCCTCCTCCTCCTCCTCCTCTTCCTCCTCCTGGCTCTTGACAGCTGCCCCCCCTCCCTCCACCCTGGTTTAGGCTCATCAAAGGTCAGCTCTTATCAGATGTTATCTCCCCTTATCTTGTCACTGTCATGGGTTGAACTGTTTTCATGCCTCAATTATTATTATAATCAAGGGGGAAGCGCTAAACCCGGAGGATTATACAGCGCCTGGGGGGGGATGTGGAAGGCATTCAGGCTTAATTCGGGGAACTGGAGCACAGATCCAATTCCCTAAATCAAGAGCCCCTCACCAACATCAAGGAACCTTCCTTGAGGGGTTCATGCCTCAAGGGAACATATTATTACATATTATTATTATTAGGTCGTCGTCGTCTTCTTCTTCTTCTTCTTCTTCTTCTTCTTCTTCTTCTTCTTCTTCTTCTTCTTCTTCTTCTTCTTCTTCTTCTTCTTCTTCTTCTTCTTCTTCTTCTTCTTCTTCTTCTTCTTCTTCTTCTTCTTCTTCTTCTTCGTCTTCTTCCCTCCCCCTCCTCCTTCCTCCCTCCTTCCTCCTCCTCCCTCCTTCCACCTTCCTCCTCCTTCCTCCTCCTCCTCCTTCCTCCTTCCTTCTTCCTTCTTTCCTCCTTCCTTCCTCCTTCTTTCCTCCCTTCCTCCTTCCTTCCTTCCTCCTTCCTTCCTCCATCCTTCCTCCATCCTTCCTCCATCCTTCCTTCCTCCTCCTCCTCATCCTCGTCCTCCTCCTCCTTCCTCCATTGTCTTTTGGTCTCAAACTCCTCGAAATCATGAAATTGATCTTCAATGACACTTCCATCTGTGTTAGAGCATCACTTGGGAAGAGAAGAGTCCCAGATTTGTTGGGGAGTCATGTATTTCTTACTGCTAGACATGCTGAAAATGGACGACTGAAATGGTATTCCCACAATGCACCACTGGCTCCCCGATTTTTTTATATGGTGCACACTGACCATGGAGACCCATTCTCTCACATGTGGGCCTACCAGCTTTCTCCTGCTTGATTTGAAGCCGCTAGAATTTATGCGTATAGATAAGTCAAACACGGTATCTCCTATGACGTATTACGACCACAAGTGTCACAAGTGCTATCACCAATCATTGCAACACTCTTTAACAAATCCATTGAGTCCTCTACCTTCCCTACAGTTCTCAGAATAGCAAGGGTCACCCCGATCCATAAAGGAGGAGACCAAACAGAGTTGAATAACTATAGGCCAATATCCAACTTACACCCTCTCTCAAAAATCTTCGAAAAATTAATTCATAAACAAATCTACTCCTACCTCATCTCCCAAAACATACTCATCCCCTGCCAATTTGGATTCAGGCCTAATAAAAATACTAATGATGCTATTACACACATGCTAGAACATATATACACTGCAATAGAGAAAAAAGAAGTCACACTGGGGATCTTCATTGACTTACGTAAGGCTTTTGATACAGTTGACCATGACTTGCTCCACATAAAATTGTCACACTATGGTATAAGAGGGCACTCCCTCAACTACCTCAAGTCATACCTCAGCAACAGAAGCCAATATGTGTACACAGATGGGGCAAACTCTTCCGCACAACCAATTACAGTTGGTGTCCCACAGGGAAGTGTCCTTGGCCCTCTTCTCTTTCTCCTATACATAAATGACCTACCAAATGCTTCGCAGTTACTCAACCCCACACAATTTGCAGATGACACTACATACGTCTTCTCTCACCCGAGCCCAGTCACGCTAGCCAATACTGTAAACACCGAATTACAGAAAATATCTACCTGGATGAGGACTAACAAACTTAGACTAAACATTGGCAAAACCTACTTCATTCAGTTTGGTAACAGAGCTACAGATATCCCTCTTAACATAATGATAAACGGATCACCTATCACATAGCTAACAGAGGGAAAATTCTTAGGAATCCACCTTGATAATAGACTCAAATTTCATACACATATACAACAAATTTCTAAGAAAATTTCCAAGACCGTAGGCATACTATCGAAGATACGGTAGTATGTTCCGCAGTCAGCTCTCCTGGCCCTATATCACTCTCTTATTTACCCCTATCTTACCTATGGAATTTGTGCATGGGGCTCAACAACAATTAACCATCTCAGACCACTAATTACCCAACAAAAGGCTACAGTCAGAATGATAACAAATTCCCACTACAGGCAGCACACTCCACCAATATTCAAAACACTAAACCTACTCACCATACAAAACATCCATACTTATTACTGCACCTATTACATACATAGAACACTTAACTCTGATATTAACCCTCCCCTCAAACACTACCTGTTTATAAATTCAAGTCTCTTCTCAAAGATCACTTACTCACCCAAAACCAAATAAATACTGAATAATTGAACCTTATCAATTGTATATCTTAAATGTTTCTCATAATTATATCACATAAATGTTATACCTAAGACCCAATCTAACTTTGTTATTATTTTAAATACACTACCTAACAGAATACTCCATTCTACTGAAGGTACAGCAATGCATGCAACCATATGACCTGTCTTTGTAATACTCATTTGTGCTTTATTGTTATCTGTTTACAGTAATGTTTTATCACTGATTACATCATTGTTTAGTTAATCTTCAGTTAATTTTAAGCCTGCCCGTAATGCTATGCATACAAGTGGCTTTGGCATACTGCTCTTACCTGTATTTTTTTGTACCTCTGTATGTTCAAATTATTAAATAAATAAACAAATAGTTGCTTATGTCTCCCGAACTTCCTCCTCCCTTAGTTTGTACACTTTCACCTCCCTCTTACTTTTTGCCATTTTCCTCTTTTCCCATCTACCTCTTACTCTAACTGTAGCTACAACTAAATAATGATCCGATATATCAGTTGCCCCTCTATAAATGTGTACATCCTGGAGCCTACCCATCAACCTTTTATCCACCAATACATAATCTAACAAACTGCTTTCATTAGATGCATATCATACCTTGTATATTTATTTATCCTCTTCTTCATAAAATATGTATTACTTATTACCAAATCTCTTTCTACACATAGCTCAATTAAAGGCTCCCCATTTCCATTTACCCCTGGCACCTCAAATTTACGTACTACTCCCTCCACAACATTTTTGCCCACTTTAGCATTGAAATCCCCAACCACCATTACTCTCACACTTGGTTCAAAACTCCCCATGCATTCACTCAACATTTCCCAAAATCTCTCTCTCTCCTCTACACTTCTATCTTCTCCAGGTGCATGTATGCTTACCATAACCCACTTTTCACATCCAACCTTTATTTTACTCCACATAATCCTTGAATTAATACATTTATAGTCCCTCTTTTCCTGCCATAACTTATCCTTCAACATTATTGCTACTCCTTCTTTAGCTCTAACTCTATTTGAAACCCCTGACCTAATCCCATTTATTTCTCTCCACTGAAACTCTCCTACCCCCTTCAGCGTTGTTTCACTTAAAGCCAGGACATCCAGCTTCTTCTCATTCATTTTTTTTTTTTATTATCACACCGGCCGATTCCCACCAAGGCAGGGTGGCCCGAAAAAGAAAAACTTTCACCATCATTCACTCCATCACTGTCTTGCCAGAAGGGTGCTTTACACTACAGTTTTTAAACTGCAACATTAACACCCCTCCTTCAGAGTGCAGGCACTGTACTTCCCATCTCCAGGACTCAAGTCCGGCCTGCCGGTTTCGCTGAATCCCTTCATAAATGTTACTTTGCTCACACTCCAACAGCACGTCAAGTATTAAAAACCATTTGTCTCCATTCACTCCTATCAAACACGCTCACGCATGCCTGCTGGAAGTCCAAGCCCCTCGCACACAAAACCTCCTTTACCCCCTCCCTCCAACCCTTCCTAGGCCGACCCCTACCCCGCCTTCCTTCCACTACAGACTGATACACTCTTGAAGTCATTCTGTTTCGCTCCATTCTCTCTACATGTCCGAACCACCTCAACAACCCTTCCTCAGCCCTCTGGACAACAGTTTTGGTAATCCCGCACCTCCTCCTAACTTCCAAACTACGAATTCTCTGCATTATATTCACACCACACATTGCCCTCAGACATGACATCTCCACTGCCTCCAGCCTTCTCCTCGCTGCAACATTCATCACCCACGCTTCACACCCATATAAGAGCGTTGGTAAAACTATACTCTCATACATTCCCCTCTTTGCCTCCAAGGACAAAGTTCTTTGTCTCCACAGACTCCTAAGTGCACCACTCACTCTTTTTCCCTCATCAATTCTATGATTCACCTCATCTTTCATAGACCCATCCGCTGACACGTCCACTCCCAAATATCTGAATACGTTCACCTCCTCCATACTCTCTCCCTCCAATCTGATATTCAATCTTTCATCACCTAATCTTTTTGTTATCCTCATAACCTTACTCTTTCCTGTATTCACCTTTAATTTTCTTCTTTTGCACACCCTACCAAATTCATCCACCAATCTCTGCAACTTCTCTTCAGAATCTCCCAAGAGCACAGTGTCATCAGCAAAGAGCAGCTGTGACAACTCCCACTTTGTGTGTGATTCTTTATCTTTTAACTCCACGCCTCTTGCCAAGACCCTCGCATTTACTTCTCTTACAACCCCATCTATAAATATATTAAACAACCACGGTGACATCACACATCCTTGTCTAAGGCCTACTTTTACTGGGAAAAAATTTCCCTCTTTCCTACATACTCTAACTTGAGCCTCACTATCCTCGTAAAAACTCTTCACTGCTTTCAGTAACCTACCTCCTACACCATACACTTGCAACATCTGCCACATTGCCCCCCCTATCCACCCTGTCATACTCCTTTTCCAAATCCATAAATGCCACAAAGACCTCTTTAGCCTTATCTAAATACTGTTCACTTATATGTTTCACTGTAAACACCTGGTCCACACACCCCCTACCTTTCCTAAAGCCTCCTTGTTCATCTGCTATCCTATTCTCCGTCTTACTCTTAATTCTTTCAATTATAACTCTACCATACACTTTACCAGGTACACTCAACAGACTTATCCCCCTATAATTTTTGCACTCTCTTTTATCCCCTTTGCCTTTATACAAAGGAACTATGCATGCTCTCTGCCAATCCCTAGGTACCTTACCCTCTTCCATACATTTATTAAATAATTGCACCAACCACTCCAAAACTATATCCCCACCTGCTTTTAACATTTCTATCTTTATCCCATCAATCCCGGCTGCCTTACCCCCTTTCATTTTACCTACTGCCTCACGAACTTCCCCCACACTCACAACTGGCTCTTCCTCACTCCTACAAGATGTTATTCCTCCTTGCCCTATACACGAAATCACAGCTTCCCTATCTTCATCAACATTTAACAATTCCTCAAAATATTCCTTCCATCTTCCCAATACCTCTAACTCTCCATTTAATAACTCTCCTCTCCTATTTTTAACTGACAAATCCATTTGTTCTCTAGGCTTTCTTAACTTGTTAATCTCACTCCAAAACTTTTTCTTATTTTCAACAAAATTTGTTGATAACATCTCACCCACTCTCTCATTTGCTCTCTTTTTACATTGCTTCACCACTCTCTTAACCTCTCTCTTTTTCTCCATATACTCTTCCCTCCTTGCATCACTTCTACTTTGTAAAAACTTCTCATATGCTAACTTTTTCTCCCTTACTACTCTCTTTACATCATCATTCCACCAATCGCTCCTCTTCCCTCCTGCACCCACTTTCCTGTAACCACAAACTTCTGCTGAACACTCTAACACTACATTTTTAAACCTACCCCATACCTCTTCGACCCCATTGCCTATGCTCTCATTAGCCCATCTATCCTCCAATAGCTGTTTATATCTTACCCTAACTGCCTCCTCTTTTAGTTTATAAACCTTCACCTCTCTCTTCCCTGATGCTTCTATTCTCCTTGTATCCCATCTACCTTTTACTCTCAGTGTAGCTACAACTAGAAAGTGATCTGATATATCTGTGGCCCCTCTATAAACATGTACATCCTGAAGTCTACTCAACAGTCTTTTATCTACCAATACATAATCCAACAAACTACTGTCATTTCGCCCTACATCATATCGTGTATACTTATTTATCCTCTTTTTCTTAAAATATGTATTACCTATAACTAAACCCCTTTCTATACAAAGTTCAATCAAAGGGCTCCCATTATCATTTACACCTGGCACCCCAAACTTACCTACCACACCCTCTCTAAAAGTTTCTCCTACTTTAGCATTCAAGTCCCCTACCACAATTACTCTCTCACTTGGTTCAAAGGCTCCTATACATTCACTTAACATCTCCCAAAATCTCTCTCTCTCCTCTGCATTCCTCTCTTCTCCAGGTGCATACACGCTTATTATGACCCACTTCTCGCATCCAACCTTTACTTTAATCCACATAATTCTTGAATTTACACATTCATATTCTCTTTTCTCCTTCCATAACTGATCATTTAACATTACTGCTACCCCTTCCTTTGCTCTAACTCTCTCAGATACTCCAGATTTAATCCCATTTATTTCCCCCCACTGAAACTCTCCTACCCCCTTCAGCTTTGTTTCGCTTAGGGCCAGGACATCCAACTTCTTTTCATTCATAACATCAGCAATCATCTGTTTCTTGTCATCCGCACTACATCCACGCACATTTAAGCAACCCAGTTTTATAAAGTTTTTCTTCTTCTCTTTTTTAGTAATTGTATACAGGAGAAGGGGTTACTAGCCCATTGCTCCCGGCATTTTAGTCGCCTCATACGACACGCATGGCTTACGGAGGAAAGATTCTTTTCCACTTCCCCATGGACAATAGAAGAAATAAAAAAGAACAAGAGCTATTTAGAAAAAGGAGTAAAACCTAGATGTATGTATATATATATATGCATGTGCGTGTCTGTGAAGTGTGACCAAAGTGTAAGTAGGAGTAGCAAGATATCCCTGTTATCTTAGCGTGTTTATGAGACAGAAAAAGAAACCAGCAATCCTACCATCATGCAAAACAGTTACAGGTTTTTGTTTCACAGTCATCTGGCAGGACGGTAGTACTTCCCTGGGTGGTTGCTGTCTACCAACCTACTACCTTCTCATTCATAACATCCACAATCATCTCTTATCATTTGCACAACATTCATGCACATTCAGACTTCCCACTTTGACAATTTTCTTCTTCTTATTCTTTTTAGTAATTATTACAGGAAAAGGGGTTACTAGCCCATTGTTCCTGGCATTTTAGTTGACTTTTACAACACACATGGCTTATGGAGGAAAGATTCTTATTCCACTTCCCCATGGATATAAAAGGAGAAGTAATAAGACCAAGAACTATTAAGATAAAACCAAAGAAAACTCAGATGTGTGTGTATAAATAAGCATGTACATGTATGTGTAGTGTAAGTAGAAGTAGCAAGATGTACCTGTAATCTTGCATATTTGTGAGACAGACAAAAGACACCAGCAATCCTACAATCATGTAAAACAATTACAGGCTTTCGTTTCACACTCACTTGGCAGGACGGTAGTACCTCCCTGGGTGGTTGCTGTCTACCAACCTATTTTTTTTTGTTTTGGTCTTATTACACATAGAAAATTACCCTCTCCATTTAAAATTAAAATAAAAATATTTGGAGTGCTATCAGTAAAAACATAGATCAACATTTGGACAGTTAATGGGTTAAAGTGCAGGCATTGTACTTCCACCTCCAGGACTCAAGTCTGGCTAACTGGTTTCCCCTGAATCTCTTCATGAAATATTACCCTGCTTGCACTCCAACAGCTCGTCAAGTCCCAAAATTCATTTGTCTCCATTCATTCTTTTCTAACACACTGACACATGCTTCCTGTATGTCCAAGACCCTTGCACACAAAAATTCTTTCACCCCCTTTCTCCATCCTTTTCTAGGACATTCTCTACCCCAATCCTCCCCTCCACTACAGATGAATCCTCCATGTCATTCTGTTTTGCTCCATCATCTCTAAATGACCACACCACCTAAACAACCCCTCCTCAGCCCTCTGAATAATACTTTTGTTAACTCTACACCTCTTAATTTCCACGCTATGAATTCTCTGCATAATATTTACACCACACGTTGCCCTTAGACAGGTCATCTTCATTGCCTCCAGCCTTCTCCTTGCTACATCATTTACAACCCATGCTTCACACCCATATAAGAGTGTTGGTACCACTGTACTCTAATATATTCCCTTCTTTGCCTCCATGGATAATGTTCTTTGTCTCTACAGATACCTCAATGCACTGCACACCCTTTTTCCTTCATCATTTCCATGGTTTACCATGTCTTTCATAAACTCATCTGCTGACATGTCTACTCCCAAATATCTGAAAACATTCAGTTCTTCCATACTCCCTCCCTCCAATGTGATATCCAATTGTCTTTACCTAACTCGTTTGATACCCTCATCACCTTACTCTTATCTATGTTCACTTTCAACTTTCTACCTTAACACATCCTCCTAAATTCGTCCACCAACTTTTTCAGCTTCTCTTTAGAATCTCCCAAAAGCATAGTATCATCAGCAAAAAAGTAACTGTGTCAACTCCCATTTTGTATTTGATTCCCCATAATTTAACCCTTTCAGGGTTTTCAACGTACTAGTATGGCTTACGCACCAGGGTTATTGACGTACTAGAACGCCTAAATTCTAGCACCTTCAGATCTATCGAGAGAAAGCTGGTAGGCCTACATATGAAAGAATGGATCTATGTGGTCAGTGTGCGCAGTATAAAAAAAATCCTGCAGCACACGGTGCGTAATGAGAAAAAAAAACTTTGTGTTTTTGGATTAAAACAGCAACTTTGCACTGTATTTTTGTATGATATTTATTGTTGTATTCCAGTTTTCCTGGTCTCATTTTATAGAATGGAAGACATATTACAGAAATTGAGATGATTTTGATTGGTTTCACAATGAAAAGTACCTTGAAATTAAACTCAAAGTAGCAGAAATGTTCGATTTTTACCAAAGTTCAAAACAAATCATGCCAAGCGTCCAATACACGTCACTTGGTGAGTCTAATATTCTTTCACAAGTGCGCTGTGATTATTTATACCATTTCTACACTAATGCAGTAGTCTGCATAACAGTAAATCTTCTATTTTTGTAAGAATAAAAATTCAAAGTGGAAAGCAAAAGAAATATAAGAGGGGCCTGGGGACGTGACTAACGAACAGAGGACTTGTTATTTTAGTGCCAGGAATGTCTGTCTTGTTTATTCTGGACACTGTTTGGAAATTGGCATCTTCTGAAATTTGTGTGAAATTGGCAATATTGCCAATTTCTAGCCACTTTATTGGATAGTTGAAATTGGTAAATGGGTGGTTTCTTGTACTCATTCGATAGAAAAAATGGAGTTCTAGCGAAATAAATATGATCTTTGTCGGCTAGTACAGAGGAATTGGCTGAAAATAGGGCTCAAATTTGGCGAAATCGCCGATGCGTGAACATCGGCGATACTGCTAACTTCGCGAAAGTATAATTCCGTAAGTTTTCCATCAAATTTCATACTTTTGGTGTCATTATTGGGAAAAGATTCTCTATCATTTCATGAGAAAAATATTTTTTTTTTTTTTCCGAAAATTTTTCGACCCTGAGAACAGTTTAGGAGAGGGCCTCTCGACCCTGAAAGGGTTAATCCCACTTCTCTCTCCATCTTCCTTGCATTTACTTCTTTTACAACCCCATCTATAAATATTTTAAACAACCATGGTGACATTACACATCCCTGTCTAAGGCCTACTTTTACTGGAAATTAATCTCCCTCCTACACACCCTAATCTGAGCCTCACTATCCTCATAAAACTCTCTATAACATTTAGTATCATACTACCCATGCCATACTCTTGCAACATCTGCCACATTGCTTGCCTATCCACCATATCATATGCCTTTTCTAAATCAATAAATGCAATGAAAACTTCCCTACCTTTATCTAAATATTGTTCACTTATATGCTTCAGTGCAAACACTAGGTCTACACATTCCCTACCCATTCTAAAGCTTCCTTGTTTGTCTCTGACCCTGCTCTCTGTCTTACCTCTAATTCTTTCAGTAATAACCCTACTATACACTTTACACTTTTTACGTTCTCTTTTGTCCCCCCCTTCCCTTTATATACAGGAACTGTACATGCTCCCTGCCAATCCCTATATACCTTCCCCTCTTTCACACATTTAATGAACAAAAGTACCAACCACTCTAAAACTTTATCCCACCTGCTTTTAACATTTCTGTCATGATCCCATCAGTTCCAGCTGCTTTACCATTTTTCATTCTAAGAAAAAATGACTTGTTTGCCCTAAATGGGGAAGGGGAAAGGGTCTTCAGTTGTTAAATATTATTCAGAGACTCCAATTAGTGAAACTTTGGTTCTGAAAGTGGGGGAAGTATGATGCTTGCACTCTGAAGGAGAGGTGGATATGTTGCAGTTTGGAGTGTTATTTGAATTGTGATGTTTGCGCACTTTTAGCAAGACGAGTATTGAGTGAATGACTGAATTTGTTTCTTTGCATTGTCCTACCCTGATGGGAAGTTGGGATAGTAAATTCTTCATTCTTTCAACGCACCTGCCGTATCCCACCGAGGTGGGGGTGGCCCGAAAGGAAAAACAAAAGTTTCTCCTTTTACATTTAGTAATATATACAGGAGAAAGGGTTACTATTCCCTTGCTCCTGGCATTTTAGTCACCTCTTACAACATGCATGGCTTACGGAGGAAGAATTCTGTTCCACTTCCCCAACGGCACAACACTGGCCCCGCTATGTGTCAAGATGACAGTTCGATTCACTGTCCATTCTTCAGTGTGTGTGTGTGTGTGTAAAAATAACAATTAAAAATTATGAGATAGTAATTAACAATATACAATTCAAGGATGTAAGATAGGCCTTTACTTTATAGTTATATTATTATACACTACTTTTTCAGATATTTATTTGCATATGATATTGATGTTTTTCTTTTCACTGGCAGGTATTCCTAAGTCAGTACGTGGTGAAGCCTGGCAGTTGATGATGCAACAGTACATGGCACAGAATCAGAAACTTGAGCCACAGATTCCTGGTTATAACTTGCCTTATGAGAGTATGATCAAAGAGCTCACTTCACAGCACCATGCTATACTTATTGACTTAGGTTGGTTCATACTTCAGTATTTAATGAAACATTACTGTTTTGGAAAGGCTATTATGCAGTACAGTTCATTGTTCATGAATTTTTTCTTTATGAATTATTTGGTTACCTTCACTAATTTTTTTTTTTGTTACATTCATCATTCATTAATTTGCTTTCTTGTCAAAAGTGTGTTGAGATCACAATTTGAATTACCGTTTAACTGCAGCATCCTCACCCCTCCTGCAGAGTGTAGGCACTGCCCCTCCCACCTACAGGACTCAAATTTGGGTAACCAGTTTTCCCGAATCCCTTCATAAGTGTTACTTCACTAACACTCCAATAGCATGTCCATTACAAGCCACTGGTCTCCATTCACTCCAGTCTAACATGTTCACACAAGCCTGCTGGATACAGAAGCCCCTGAAACTCAAAGCTTCTTTTACCTCCCTCATTCCATCCATTCATGAGACACCCCTACCCCCCCTTGCTTTCCACCCCAGATATATTTACCCTCTTTATTTAAGATGGTTGTGGCTGGTAAGAGATAGCCAATGCTCTTTGAATTGTTAAAAGGTGTGTTATAAGGGATGTAACTAAAAGAATTTTTGAATGAATACTGTACCTGTGTAGGTCTCACATGTCACTAGTGTTCAGTGTATACAGTGTATGATGAAAGAGCAGTGTATAATGAAAAAGCACTATTAGTTTCCAAATTACATTAAATATAATTTATTCATTATAAGAAGGCTTCAGAATTCACAGTGGAGATGACTTGCATTTTGCTGGAGCCTTTCCATTTCATATGGAAACTATCATAGGTTACTGAGAGAGGTTAATGAATGAAGTATACTTGATAATATTTGAAAATTTAAAAAATGCACTGTTTTTAAAATTAACATGACTTTAGTATCAACAAAGATTGTTTCCATTAAAGGTAGAACGTTCCCAACGCATCCATACTACATGCAAACACTTGGGCCTGGCCAGCTTGCCCTTTTCAATTTACTAAAAGCTTATTCATTATTGGATAAAGATGTTGGGTACTGCCAAGGTCTCAGCTTTGTTGGCGGTGTTCTTCTTCTTCATGTAAGTTTTCATTTTGTACAGTGTTTCTTGTCACTAAGTTTTGTCTTAATAAATGCACGAACCTTGAGATTTCCCTTTTAAAATGAACAAAATGTATCTGTTTAATGGTTTTTAAGATTTATGTTCCAGTGTATGATGAACTGAAATGGATGCATAACAGTTTAAGTATTAGGACTATAGTAGACTGTCTGTTACCACGGGTTCCTTTACCACGTTTTCTCCATTACACCATTGCAGAATTATGGCATGTTTTTGAAAGATTGGATATCAGATTGGAGGGAGAGAGTATGGAGGAGGTGAATGTATTCAGATATTTGGGAGTGGACGTGTCAGCGGATGGGTCTATGAAAGATGAGGTGAATCATAGAATTGATGAGGGGAAAAGGGTGAGTGGTGCACTTAGGAGTCTGTGGAGACAAAGAACTTTGTCTTTGGAGGCAAAGAGGGGAATGTATGAGAGTATAGTTTTACCAACGCTCTTATATGGGTGTGAAGCATGGGTGATGAATGTTGCAGCAAGGAGAAGGCTGGAGGCAGTGGAGATGTCATGTCTGAGAGCAATGTGTGGTGTGAATATAATGCAGAGAATTCGTAGTTTGGAAGTTAGGAGGAGGTGCGGGATTACCAAAACTGTTGTCCAGAGGACTGAGGAAGGGTTGTTGAGGTGGTTCGGACATGTGGAGAGAATGGAGCGAAATAGAATAACTTCAAGAGTGTATCAGTCTGTAGTGGAAGGAAGGCGGGGTAGGGGTCGGCCTAGGAAAGGTTGGAGGGAGGGGGTAAAGGAGGTTTTGTGTGCGAGGGGCTTGGACTTCCAGCAGGCATGCGTGAGCGTGTTTGATAGGAGTGAATGGAGACAAATGGTTTTTAATACTTGACGTGCTGTTGGAGTGTGAGCAAAGTAACATTTATGAAGGGGTTCAGGGAAACCAGCAGGCCGGACTTGAGTCCTGGAGATGGGAAGTACAGTACCTGCACTCTGAAGGAGGGGTGTTAATGTTGCAGTTTAAAAACTGTATGTAAAGCACCCTTCTGGCAAGACAGTGATGGAGTGAATGATGGTGAAAGTTTTTCTTTTTTGGGCCACCCTGCCTTGGTGGGAATCAGCCAGTGTGATAATAAAAAAAATAAAATAACTTCATAAAATTCAACAAACATGGTACAGGTCCGCCATCACAAATCCGGCAATCAGTTATTCGGTTCCTTCAGTTATTCGGCACTAATTTTGGCTAGCATAATTTCAAATTTCCAGGGTCGCCACACCAACCTGCTGGTACTATTTGGTGGCACTACTTGGTGCATAAGTCGCTCCAATTTCTTTTTCTCCATTTATTGTTATAACCTGCTTATTTTTAGCCCTAGCCAAAGTTCCAATGAATAAAAGAAGTGTTTCTCATTGTGTAAAGCACCTACACAGTACACTGTCCATAAAAGATAAATTGGCTTTGAAGCCACTGTCGGTTGCCATGAGCTCAGTCTCGTGATGCAGGGGAATATGCTTTATTATTACGCTAATATCAGCACTACAGCTTATTTACCTATCACAACTGATCTTTTATGACATAATAAACAATATAAATAACAAAAACATTGTAAAACTCTAGAATGAATAATATTTGGCATAATACCGAGTGGATCGACTGAGGTATGAAGAGGATATGGTATACAAGTACCATTCTCCTATCCCTGCCCTTGGGGCTTATATTAGAGAAAGCGGAGTATAGCACAGGGCTAACTGTGATATACACTCATAATGCACTCTAAAACTGAAACAAAAAAGCTATTTTCTCTACATTGATAATCATACATAGCAGCATATGTGTAGAGAACCTAGGATAACACAAAAAAAAAGTCAGATGATAATTAATGGAATTCACTTTTCAGCTATTAGCTGCCCATTAGTGGTATATTTTCGTATAGTTCTTATGGTTGTATTCTCGTTTTTTTGGTCTCATTTGATAGAATGGAAGATATATTACAGAAATAGATATGATTTTGATTGGTTTCATGAAGAAAAGTACCTTGAAATTGAGCTCAAAGTAGTGGAATTGTTCAATTTTTGCCGATGTTCAGTGTAAACAAATTATATCACACGTCCATTACATGGCAGCTGGTGGGTTTAATATGCTTTCACAAATGCGCTGATATTATTTATACCATTTTTTACAATAATTAAGCAGTCTCCATAATAGTAAATCTTCTATTTTTTTTTTGTGTGTGTGAATAAAAACTCAATATGGAAAACCCTCAGGAAGGTTCCTTGATGTTGGTGAGGGGTTTTTGATTAAGTGTGAAAGGGTTAAAATTTCCAGGGGTCGCTGCTACTGTCTGGTGGCGCTACTTAGAGCAGAAATCATTCCAATTTGTTTTTCTCTCCATTTATTGCTAAAACTTGCTCACTTTTAACCTTAGCCATGGTTCCAACGAAAGGAAGTGTTTCTCATTGTGTAAAGCACAAACACCGTACATTGTCCATAACAGATAAGGTTGAACTTCTGAAAAAACTTGACAGTGGTGTGTCTGTGAGGAACTTGTGCGAGTTATACAACATTGGCTCTTCAACAGTTTATGACATAAAGAAACAGAAAACAAAATTACTGAGTTTCTTTGCTAACAGTGATTCAAAGAAACAGATGTGTAAAAGGAAAACAATGAGGGAAGGAAAAAGTTCAGAACTAGATCAGGTTTTGATGAAGTGGTTTAGGGTACGTGTAAGTGAAGGTGTTCAGCTGTCTGGAGCTCTGGTGAAGGAACAAGCCAAAATTTTTCATGAAGAACTAGGATTAGATTATGAATGTGATTATAGTGAAGGTTGGTTACAGCGTTTCAAAGATCGACATGGCTTCAAGTTTCATGCAGTGGTGTGGTGAAAAACGTTCAGCGGACACAGAGGCAGCTGCTAAATTTGTTGATGAGCTCGCCAAGTTAGTTTCAGATGAAAAATTAAGTCCTGAGCAGGTCTACAATGCAGACGAGACAGCATTGTACTGGAAATGTACACCAAGAAGAACCCTGACAACTGAGGATGCAGAATCACCAACAGGATATAAAGCATCTAAAGATCGTGTCACTGTATTGGCATCCTCTAATGCCGCAGGAACGCACAGATGCAAGTTACTGGTCATCGGTAAAAGTTTACGCCCCAGGACTTTCAAAGGCATGACACAGTTTCCTGTGATTTACCGTGCCAACAAAAAAGGATGGATAACAACTGAAACTACATTGAATTGGTTTGGAAGCCATTTTCTTCCAGAAGCAAGAGCTCACTGTGACTCTGTTGGTTTGGACCACAACTGTAAGATAATGCTTATTTTAGATAACTGTTCCGCACATCTGAAAGCAGAACTCCTGGTAAAGAACAATGCTTTCAGTGTCTACCTCCCACCTAACTGCACATCATTAATTCAACCCCAGGACAATGGCATACTACGTTCTTTTAAGTCTAGGTATCGCACTCATTTTCTGAGGTGCCTACTGAGTGCAGTTAACTCTGGCAGACCAGTACGTGAGTTTCTTAAGGAATTTAATGTGAGAGATATGGTTTACTGTGTTGCAAATGCTTGGAAGTCTGTAGAGGCATCCACACTGAAAAATGGATGGCATAAATTGTGGCCAGGGTTAATGTTCGAGACTGCACCTGGAGAAGACAATGAAAATGACTTTACAGGATTTAGGGCTTCAAAGGAAAAACAGATTATACATAGTCTGCTTTCTTTTGCCAGTGATCTGACTAATCCTGCTGCGAATGATCTTGCATCAAGGATGGATGAAGGTAATGTTGGGGAATGGATGAATGTAGATGAAGATGCAGCTACTGTACATCATTATACTGACTCAGAAATTGTGCAGATGGTTGTAAATCCAGAGCAGCAAGCCAGTGGAGGAGAAAGCAGTGATGAAAATGAGGAAGCTATAGCAGAAAGAGTCTCAATTGATAGGTTAATTCAGTTGGCAGGTGAACTGCTAAAAGATCTAGAGCAACGAAGTTTTATAAGTGAACAAGAAATAATGAATGTTTACATGCTGCAGGACAAACTAATCAAAGAAAGGCCAAAATATATGAAACAACTCAGCTTGAAAGATATGTTCAAAAAAATAGCTGAAAAGCATGCAACAGAAGAGTCACCACTTGAAAATCTAGTGCCTTCAATATCTGCTCAGCCTGATGTGCTACCACTGTCATCAGTTCCTGATATCTCAGTCACCTTCCAAGATGAAGAAGATGGCAATCCTGACAGCCCTTCACCTCAAGACATGTAAATGTATTTAGCTGTAAATTTCAGTTATTCACTTTGTAAGCAGCAGTGGTGAACTTTCTTGTGTAAGTAAAGTTGGTTAACTTTATTAAGTGTATTCTAACCTAACCACCCTGTAATCCGCTCAGTCTTGTGATGCAGGGGAATATGCTTTATTATTACGCTAATATCAACATACAGCTTATTGCCTATCACAATTGATCTAATATGACATAATAAACAATATAAATAACATAAAACATGTTAAATACTCCAGAATGAATAATATTTGGCATAATACTGAGCAGTTCAACGGAGGTATGAAGAGGATATGAGATACATGTACCATTCTCCTATCCCTGTCTTGGTGGCTTATATAAGAGAAAACGGAGTATAACACAGGGCTAACTGTGATATACACTCATACTGCACCATAAAACTGAAACAAAAAAGCTATTTTTTCTATATAGATTATCACGCGTAGCAGCATATGTGTAGAGAACCTAGGATAACCCAAAAAAGTCAGACAACATGGCTTATTTCTAGTACCTGCTTTGGGTTAGCCATATATGATTTTTGGTAAATATTCGATTCCCAGCCAGGGTAGAAACATTAGACGTGTTTCTTTACACCTGTTGTCTATGTTTACCCATCAGTAAATGGGTACCTGGGTGTTAGCCGACTAGTGTGGGTGTTATCCTGGGATACTGACCTAATTTGCTTGAAATACTCTGCATAACAAGTGGCTTTCTGTATACAGTGGTCCCTCGTTTTTCGTAATTAATCCGTTCCTGGAGGAGCTACTATAAACGAAATTTACGATTTGCGAATCAATTTTCCCCATAAGTAATAATGTAAATGCAATTAATCCGTTCCTGACACCCAGAAGTATTAAAACAAAAAAATTTTTACATGAAATATACATGTAGTACATAAACAATACAAAGGGAAATGATGAATGAAACATTAACAGCAGAACACTTACCTTTATTGGAGATTCTTCTTAGTGTATGGGAGACTGGAGGAGAGAGATTGGATTGTTTACAGTTTGGAAGGGGAATCCCCTTCCAGCAACACCTCAGGTACCAATTGCTTCTCTGGGGTTGCTTCTCTTCTCTGTTTCTTAATGCCACTAGGACCACCTTGAGAGTCACTCTAGTCCTGTCTCGCAAAGTAACTGTGGAGAGAGCTCTGTTTCTGGCATCTCTTTAACACTTCCCTAAAATGGCCCAAGACTTTGTCACTGTACATATTTCTCACCTCCTTACCACAGGCTTGGCACTAGGAGCTTTCTTTGGAGCCATGGTAGCTTATTTAGTACTTGCAAGCACTAAAATGAGTGGAATATTATGAAATATTTTGTAGGAGCACTTGAGGGGACCTTCACTCACTGGTAAACAATGCCAGACTGGCTGGGTAGGGAGGCCGCCTTGGCTCACACCGTGTGTACGCGTCCCGGACAAACTACTATTCGCGAGTCAACCTATGAAAAGCGAGTCCATGTTTATACGAAAATACCCCTATGATTGGCGAAATTTACGATTGCCGAGAACTACGAAAAGCGAGGGACCACTGTAGTAGTATGTCACTGATGTCAGCTATGTCTGTATCCCATGTACAATGGACCCCCGCTTAACGATCACCTCCCAATGTGACCAATTATGTAAGTGTATTTATGTAAGTGCATTTGTACGTGTATGTTTGGGGGTCTGAAATGGACTAATCTACTTCACAATATTCCTTATGGGAACAAATTCGGTCAGTACTGGCACCTGAACATACTTCTGGAATGAAAAAATATCGTTAACCGGGGGTCCACTGTATATGTATGTGTATTATTATTATTATTATTATTATTACTATTATTATTATTTTCTCAGTTGTTTGTTGAGTTATCTTATTGAAACTTGGGCAATGTATGATGGAAAGATACTTCTCAACGTACACCAAAAATGAAAAATCAGACCATAAATAGCGGAGTTCACTTCTCAGCCATTAGTGGCCGCTTAGCGGTATATTTTTATGTGGTTTTTATGGTTATATTCTCGTTTTTTCGGTCTCATTTGGTAGAATGGAAGATATATTACAGAAATAGATATGATTTTGATTGCTTTCATGATGAAAAGTACCTTGAAATTGCGCTCACAGTAGCATAAAAGTTCTATTCTTTAGCGAAGCTCAAGAGTAAACAAATGACATCACCGTCCAGTACCTGTCTGCCTGCCAGTCCCAGTTCCAATACGCAGTCAAGAATGGATTGACATTATTTATACAATTATTACAATAATGCAGCAGGCTGCATTATTGTAATAATTGTATTGTAGGAAGCTGTTGTTGTGAAAGGGGTAGACGTAGATATGCTCACCAAAAAGAGATCGCAAATACTCGAAGATACTGAGAATTTGTTGTTAATGTGGATCATCGAAAAACAGTTAGCAGGAGATAGTGTTATGCAGTTGATAATTTGTGAAAAGGCAAGGCAGTTGCATATTGATCTCATAAAGAAAATGCCTGCAATGAGTGCTGATGTTAGTGAATTTAAGGCCAGCAAAGGCTGGTTTGAGAGATTTGAAAAGCATAGTGGCATACACAGTGTGGTAAGGCATGGCAAGGCTGCCAATTCTGACAAATGTGCGGCTGAAAAATCCATGCAGGAATTCATGGATTATGTAGAGGCTGAAGGATTCGTCCCCCAACACCTGTTCATTTGTGATGAAACAGGCCTCTTTTGGAAGACAATGCCAAAGAGGACCTACATCATGCAGGAAGTAATGGCACTGCCAGGACACAAGCCTATGAAAGACAGGCTAACTCTCATGTTCTGTGGTAATGCTAGTGGGGATTTCAAAGTGAAGCCTTTACTGGTGTGTCACTCTGAAAATCCCAGTGTTCAAGAAAAACAGTGTTGCCAAGAGTAAATTGTGTGTGATGTGGAAGGCTAACAGTAAGGCATGGGTCACAAGGGAAATTTTCCTCGATTGACTCAATGAAGTGTTTGCCCCAAGTGTGAAGAAATACCTCCTGGATAATAAATTGCCACTCAAGTGCCTCCTGCTAGTGGACAGTGCTCCTGGTCATCCTCCAGACTTGGATGACCAAATGGTGGATGAATTTACTTTCATCACAGTGAAGTTCTTGCCCCTGAATACCACTCCTCTCATCCAACCCATAGACCAGCAGATCATTTCAAACTTCAAAAAAGCAATGTTTCAAAGGTGCTTTGATGTGACCTCGGACACTCAGTTGATCCTAAGAGAGTTCTGGAAAGATCACTTCACTATCCTCAATTGCATAGGCTTGGCAGGGAGTGACTTCCAGGACAATGAACTCTGCTTGGAGAAAATTGTGGCCAGATTGTGTCCTCAACAAAGATTTTGAAGGGTTTGAGGCTGACCCTGACAACCATATGCCAGTTGTGCAATCTATTGTGGCATTGGGGAATTCCCTGGAGGTAGATTTGACTGGCCAGGATGTGGAAGAGTTGATGGAAGACCACAGTCAAGAGCTAACCACTGAAGAGTTGCAAGACCTTCATCTGCAACAGCAACAGAGCACAGCTCAGGAAATTGCTTCAGAGGACAAGGAAGAGAGATGGAAGAAGATGCCTTCTTCTAAGCTTAAGGACACTTTTCAAGGTGGAGTGAGGTGCAAACATTTATGGAGGAACATCACCTTGACAAAGCTGTTGCAAGCCGTGTCGGCAACATGTACAATGACAATGTCTTGTCCCATTTGAGGCAAATTTTAAAAAAATGCCAGAAACAGAGCTGTCTGGAAGAATCTTTTGAGCAACAGGGTTCCAGTGACTCTCAAGCTGGTCCTAGTGGCATTAAAAAACAAAGAAGGGAAGTAACCCTGGATAAGGACTTGGTACCTGAAGTCTTTATGGAATGGAATTCCCCTTCTAAACAATAGTATTACTTCTCCATCCTCTCCCCTCCTCCCGTCTTCCATACACCAACAAGAGTCTTCAATAAAGGTACAGTGGACCCTCAGTTTTCGTGTTTAATCCGTTCCAGAGCCATCAGCCAAAACTGAAACCATTTTCCCCATAAGAAATAATGTAAATGGAATTAATCCATTCCAGACACCCAGAAGTATCAAAAAAAAATTTTTTTTTACCTTAAAGATAAATTAACATGCACAAAAGAATGAACATTACACATGACCTATATTGAAGGCTGTTGTTGATGGATGGAAGACAGGGAGGAGAGGAGAGGGAAGAGAGGTTATTGTTTGGAAGGGGAATCCCCCTCCATAAGGACTCTAGGTACCAAGTCCTTATCAGGGGTCACTTCCCTAGCTTAAATATAGATTTACATGCAGAAAAGAATGACAAATAAATATAAAGCACTAATAAAATGTATAAATGAACATTTAACATCACACTTAGCTTTATTGAAAAGACATGTTGGTGTATGGCAGACCGGGCGGAGGGGAGAGGGAGGCGAGTTTATTGTTAGAGAAAATGACACTAATATCAACTCTACAGCCTATTTATGACATAATAAACAACATTAATAACATAGAAACATGACATATACTCTAGAATTAATAAAATAAGTCATTATGTATGTAATGACAGGTGTTCTGTTGTTGGGTGTATAAGGGCCACTGTGAGCGTAAGCTGTACATAATGTTGGTGAAGGCTGCAGCTAAGGCGGCAGTGTTTTCTGTAGCCCTATATAACTCCAAAAACATTGCTGAATCACTGAAGAAGGCACCCTCTACCACCATCACAACCACTACCACCCTCTACCACCATCACTATCACCCTTTACCACCACAACTTTCGTATTTTTCTACAAACTTTTTCTTGAATTATATCATATTTCTCACATTCTTTACCAAGGGGCTGGCACTAGAAGCTTTCTTTGGGCCCATGGTGGATTATTTAGCAGTCACACACAATAAACAAGTGGCAAAAACAATGGGCTATTATGAAATGTTTCGTATGACCCATCAGGATATGTTCACTCACCGAGAAACGGTGCTATACTGGCTGAGAATGGTGTGGGAGGCGGCTTTGTCTGCATGCTGGGCACTGGACAGGTTCCGTACGATCAACAAAAATGGAGGTAATCGACAAAAACAGAACCAAAAAATCAACGAAAAAAATCGGCCAACACCGAAATCGGCAATAAAGGAGATCGACGAAAATGGAGGTCCACTGAGAGTGTGATATTATTCTTTTATACTTGATTTCTCAGTCTTTTCTCTATATAAATCTATATTTAATCTACTAAAAAATATTTTTGTTAATACTTTTGGGTGTCTGGAACGGATTAATTGGATATACATTACAGTTGAACCTCGGGTTACGAATTTAATCCATTCCATGAACTTGTTCGTATCTTGATTTGTTTGTATGCTGGGTTAATTTTCCTCATTTAAATTAATTAAAATGCAATTAATTCGTTCCAGCTGAATTCCTGCTCTCAGGAGGCATGGCAAAATAACCCTAATAACAACTCTACGGCTTATTTATCTGTCACAATTCATCTAATATGACATAATAAATAATATAAATAACACAGAAACCTGATATACACTCTAGAATGAATAAAATGGGTTGTTACATGGACGGCGGAGGCAGGAGGATTGTGGTCGGGAGTGGTCATGCATTCTCGCTATGAAAACATCAGGGGTGTTATTATAAGAGAAAACGGAGTTTGTGAGGCTAGATGAATTTGATCTGGTGTACATATGACATTTACATACCTTGGAGAAGAAATGCAGAGTGGCATATCCTCTCAGGAGTTCACACTTTTCTTTGAACTGCTATGTACAATTTTTGTGTTTATCTCACTACACTACATATTCATTGATGCTTGGCTTTTTCTCCATGCTTTTCACACTTTTCAATTAAGAACTGCTATATACAATTTTTATGTTTATCTCACTACACTACGTATTCACTGACTTTTTGGCTTTTTCTCCATTTGTCACGCTTTCACCTGCAGGGTGTTTCAATAAATAACTCTCCAAGGAGGTTTGTTTCTTCCTTTCAGAATGTTTCGGAAATGACTTACTCAAGCATCATTACATAGCTCCAATGCACGACCACTCGAAACTTTCTCTGGGTGTTTCTTTTCAATAAAGTCTGAAAATCTCTCCCAGATTCCCAACATTTCTTTTATCTCACTTGTGGAGATATACTCCTCCACATCTTGTGCCTCCATGGTACGAATGTCCTGCAAAACCTCCTGTTGCTGTTGATCATGTAGTTCATCTAACTCCTCCATCATCAGCTCCTCGGAGTGCTCCTCGATGAGATCGTTCACTTCATCTTCATCCACTTTCATGCCCATGACCTTACCAAGGGACACAATCTCCTCCACCACTGGCGCTGTGGGTTCGAATCCTTTGAAGTCCCTTTCGGGCACAACCTCAGGTCACAGCTTCTTCCACGCAGAGGTCAAGGTCCTCCTTGTAACACCCTGCCAGGCCATATTTATAATTTTGAGGCATACCACGATGTTATAGTGGTCCTTCCAGAACTCTCAAAGGGTCAAGTTTGTGTTCTCTGTCAGGTCAAAGCAGTGGCAGAACAGGTGCATGGTGAAGAGCTTCTTGAAATTAGAAATCACCTGCTGGTCCATGGGCTGCAGGATAGGGGTGGTGTTGGGTGGAAGGTAGAGAACCTTTATAAACTTGAACTCTTCGATTATGTCGTCTGCGATGTTCGGTGGGTGAGCAGGTGCATTGTCCACGAGGAGAAGGGCTTGCAGGGGTAGGTTATTTTCCTGGAGATACTTCCTAACAGTAGGTCCAAAGATCAGGTTTACTCACTCCACAAAGAACTGCCTGGTGACCCATGCCTTCGGGTTTGCCCTCCACATAATGTGCAGTTTTTCTTTTAGAATCTCATGCGACTTAAAGGCTCTGGGGGTTTCTGAATGATATACGAGCAGTGGCTTGATCTTGCGGTCGCCATTTACATTGGCACACAGTGCAAGGGATAACCTATCCTTCATGGGTTTGTGGTCTGGCATCATCATCTCCTCTGCAGTTATGTAAGTCCTCCTTGGCATCTTCTTCCAGAAGGGCCCTTTCTCGTCACAGTTGAAGACTTGCTGAGGGATGTATTCTTCATCTGCTACCACTTCTGCAAAAGTTTTGATAAAATCCTCAGTTGCCTTCACATCAGAGCTTGCTCCCTCACCATGCCTGATGACAGAGTGAATGCTAGACCTCCTTTTAAACTTTTTGAACCAGCCCCGACTGGCTTTAAATGACGTTTCCGATGCCTCGTCCGTTGATGTGCCTGGGGTCTTCTGCAGCAAATCAGCGTAAATGCCTCATGCCTTCTCGCAGATGATACCCTCAGTCACAGTATCTCCTGTGAGCTGTTTCCCCGTCAACCATGTCAACAGTAGCTTTTCCATCTTTTCGTTGACAGAGGTCCGCTGCTTAGAAATTACTGTAACACCCTTTGCTAGTGCTAAAGCCTTTATACACTCTTTCTGCTTTAGTATTGTACATATAGTAGAGGGGCTACACTTGTACTCACTCGCCAAGTCCTTAACCCTCTTACCTAGTCTGTGCTGATCAATAATTTCTTGTTTTAATTCCATGCAGATTATCCTCTTTTTCTTCTCGGCACTGTCCGTTGCACTTGCTTTCTTAGGACCCAAGGTTAGAAGAAAAAAATCTGGCAAATTAACTGCACAAAACGTAAGGAAATCACAAGCATTCCTTGCACCGTGAGGGTAGCACTGTAAGCACATGTGCACTGGTGAGCATTGTTTTGATTGACAGTGCTATCTGGTGGTGGTGTTGTCAAGCTAAATTACATGCAGTACATACATACATGTAGTATTATTATTATAATTATTATTGTACTATTATGTATTATTATATTATTATTATACAGTATTATATCATATTATACATAATTATTATGTATTATCGTTATTATTAGTACGTACATATTATTATAATAATTATTATTATTATTATATTATTATTATTATTATTATTATTATTACAGTGGACCCTCGCCTAACGATATTAATCCGTTCCTGAGAGCTCATCGTTAGACGAAATTATCGTTAGCTGAATTAATTTTCCCCATAAGAAATAATGGAAATCAAATTAATATGTTCCTGACACCCCAAATTATGAAAAAAAAATTTTTACCACATGAAATATACATTTTCCTACACACAAACAGAAGACGACATGCACAATTACTACTGTACTAAATAAAGAATACATGACACTTATTGAAGATCTGGTGATGATTAATGGGATGGGAGGAGAGATGGTAGAAGTTGTTATTGTTTGGAAGGGGAATTCCCTTCCATGAGGACTTGAGGTAGCAAGTACTTTTCTGGGGTTTCTTCCCTTCTTTTAATGCCACTAGGACCAGCTTGAGAGTCAATGGACCTCTGGGACCTCTGTCGCACAACAAATCTGTCCATAGAGCTCTGTACCTTGCGTTAAGATTTTCCTAAAATGGGCCACAACATTGTCATTGTACAGGTTGCCAACACGGCTTGCAATAGCTGTGTCAGGGTGATTTTTATCCATAAAGGTTTGCAGTTCAACCCACTTTGCACATATTTCCTTAATCTTTGAAGTAGGCAACTTCTTCAATTTCTCTCTCCCTTCCTCTGAAGCAGTTTCCTCAGGTGTGGCCTCTTGCTGTTGCAGATGCTCTTGCAGCTCATCAGTGGTTAGTTCTTCATTGTCCTCCTCCACCAACTCTTCCACATCCCCACTAACCTCCATCCCCAAGAACTTCCCCAATGCCACAGTAGAATCCACAACTGGCATAGGCTTCTCAGGGTTAGCCCCAAACCCTTCAAAATCCCTCTCTTCTATACATTCTGGCCACAATTTCCTCCAAGCAGAGTTCAAGGTCCTCTTAGTCACTCCCTCCCAAGCCTTACCTATAAGGTTTACACAACTGAGGATACTAAAGTGATCTTTCCAAAACTCTCTTAGGGTCAGTCGAGTGTCTGAGGTCACTTCAAAGCACTTTTGACACATAGCTTTTGTGTAGAGTTTTTGAAAGCTTGAAATGACCTGCTGGTCCATGGGCTGCAGTAGAGGAGTGGTATTAGGAGGCAAAAACTTGACCTTGATGAAGCTCATGTCCCCAGAAATTCACTCTGCCAAGTCTAAAGGATGACCAGGAGCATTGTCTAATACCAGGAGGCACTTAACCCCTAAACGGTCCAAACGTATATATATGTTCACTTGCGTAGTGCCCCAAATTTTTTGAGAATTTTTTTTTTTTTTAATAGGAAAAAATAGCATATGGTACCCAGGCATCCCCAATTATTTTAATATGGTGCACATTGAGTGCACACACCCATTCTCTCATTTCCAGGTGACTCAGGCTTATCGTGGCAGTGTTGAATGAATGACAAAGAAAACGTATATATATGTTTGGGGTGCTACGCACGTGAACATATGTAAACGTTTGGACCGTTTAAGGGTTAAGGTCCAATTTATTTTCCAGGAGGTAATTTTTCACTGGGGGGGGGGGGCAAATGCATGGTGAAACCAGTCATAGAAAAAGTCCCTAGTGACCCATGCCTTACTGTTTGCCCTCCACATCACATACAAATTAGCCTTGAGGACATTGTTTTTCCTGAACACTCTGGGAGTTTCAGAATGATACACCAATAAAGGCTTCACTTTGCAATCACCACTAGCATTACCACACAACAAAAGAGTAAGCATGTTTTTTGTAGGCTTATGTCCTGGGAATGCCTTTTCCTCCTGAGTAATGTAGGTCCTGTTTGGCATTTTCTTCCAAAACAGGCCTGTTTTGTCACAATTAAACACTTGTTGGGGTTTCACTCCTTCAGCCTCTATGTACTCCTTGAATTACTGCACATATTTTTCAGCCGCTTTTTGGTCTGAACTGGCAGCCTCACCATGCCTTATCACACTATGAATGCCACTACGATTCTTAAATCTCTAACCAACCTTTGTTGGCCTTAAATTTACTCACATCACCACTAGTTGCAGGCATTTTTTTAATTAAATCGTCATGCAGCTTCCTAGCCTTTTCACATGTGATCGCTTGAGAGATGCTATCTCCTGCTATCTGTTTTTCATTTATCCACACCAATAACCGTCTCTCAACATCTTCGAGTACTTGCGATCTCTGTTTCAAAAACAAAGTTGCACCTTTTGCAAGAACAGCTGCCTTGATTGCCATTTTGTTGGCCAAGATAGTAGCAATGGCTGATTGGGGTTTGATATACAAGCTGGCCAGCTCTGAGACACGCACACCACTTTCGTACTTTGCAATTATCTCTTTCTTAATTTCCATACTAATTCTCACTCTTTTTACCACAGGGTTGGCACTAGAAGCTTTCTTGGGGCCCTTGGTAACTTATTTTGCAGTTACAAGCACTAAAAACACTGGGATAATGTGAAATGTACCGAATGTATGCGTAGATGCGACCGTACTGGCTGGCTTGTAAACACTGGCACCCACGGGGCAGCTGAGGCGCACTCAGGCCACACGTGGGACGCGTGCAGGACAAATCACGTTGGGCGAGTTTTTTATCATTACGTGGGCCAAAATTTTTCAATTCAATTCAGTTCAAGTTTATTCTCTGTAAGGGTTACAATGTGGGGTTTACAGGTTTTGGGTATTGTGTGGTTTACATGTTATAAAATACTAATTACAGAGGGGGCCACTAAGACACCTAGCATGGCTAGGCATTTCGAGCAGACGTAGATTAACTCTTAACATTAAATCCTTACAGATTATGGTATTAAGGCTAAGTGACTACATCATAATTTGTGAGTTTAGCAATGTGAATGCTTTTGTTTTGGCACAATACAAAGTGTCTATATTGGAGTATCATAGGCAAACTTATGACTAGTTAGGATTTATTATTTTAAGATTAAGATTAGTATTTCTTGGTTTATAGTCAGTGGGTGAGTGAGTGTAATTGTGAACCACCAGGTGGTTATCATGTAGTTAGTTGTCGGGGTGTATCAGGGAGATAAGATGTTTTCTAACTGTAGTTTTGAAAGTGATGAATGTGTTTGGAGTTCTAGAGTTTTCAGGGAGGGTGTTCCAGATTTTAGGTCCTTTGAAATACATTGAATTTTTGTAAAGGTTTAGTCGAACACGGGGAATGTCATAGAGATGTTTGTGTCTGGTGTTATGCCCGTGGATCCTGTCACAACTATCAAGAAAGCGTTTTAGGTCAAGGTTAATATTGGAATTTAAGGTTCTGTAGATATAGATTGCACAGTAGTAAGTGTGGATGTTCTGAAGTTCAAATGCTTCGTTAGGTGGATTTAACGTTATGTGATGCGTTCGTTAGGCGAGGGTTCACTACTACTACTAGTGCTACCACTACTAGTACTACTACTACTACCACTACTAGTACTACTACTACTACTAGTACTACTATTACTAGTACTAGTACTACTATTACTAGTACTATTACTAGTACTATTATTACAAGTACTATTATTACCAGTACTATTATTACCAGTACTATTATTACCAGTACTATTATTACCAGTACTATTATTACTATTATTACTAGTACTATTATTACTAGTACTATTATTACTAGTACTATTATTACTAGTACTATTATTACTATTACTATTACTACTATTATTATTACTACTGCTGTTACTACTACTAATATTACTACTACTATTACTACTACTACTGTTACTACTACTAGTACTACTACTACTACTACTGTTACTACTACTAGTACTACTACTACTACTGTTACTACTACTAGTACTACTACTACTAGTACTACTACTACTAGTACTACTACTGCTACTATTACTACTACTACTAGTACTACTACTAGTACTACTACTACTAGTACTATTATTACTAGTACTATTATTACTAGTACTATTATTACTAGTACTGTTATTGCTAGTACTGTTATTGCTAGTACTATTATTGCTAGTACTATTATTGCTAGTACTATTATTACTAGTACTATTATTACTAGTACTATTTTTACTAGTACTATTATTACTAGTACTATTACTAGTACTATTACTATTATTACTACTACTATTATTACTACTACTATTACTACTACTATTATTACTACTACTATTACTATTGCTACTACTATTACTACTACTGCTACTACTATTACAACTACTAATACTATTACTAATACTATTACTACTACTACTAATTATTATTATTATTATTATTATTATTATTATAACAATAATAATACAATATACACGTAATAGCAATAATAACAGTAAAGAGAACCTTCAAAAGGCTGCCAGTAGTTCGCGCCACCATCAGCAAAACATTGGTAACCACTACTAGTACACTTTGCACCTGTCTAGTCTTAAGTAGGTATTTATGCCTTAAATGCCTCGGCATGATAGTGGCTTTCTTTGCTCCAATCATGTTATATGTAAACCACACATTGTAACCTTTGTAAAGTGTAAAGAAATACACCTACCATCCGACTTACGACTGAACCTGGTTCCGACCAACCGGTCGTAAGTCAAAATGGACGTAAGTTGAACTTTACTACAGAATATCAACATCACATTTTTGAAATGACTTCATTTTATTGTTTTATTTTGGTATTCCATTTTTTACTTTACTTTTTATGCTGTTAATACTGTATTTTATACTGTAAGGTTTAGGATAAACACTGTATACAACACAAACAGTTGTTTATTTCCCAGAAATTTGGCATGAAAAACACGATCATAAGTCGAGTGGTCGTATGTCGAGCAGGTTGTAAGTCGGATGGTAGGTGTATATATTTTATTTATTTATTTTTATAAGGAACCTCCCTTGAGGGGGAAGTTCGCATCCTGAAATTTCGTTCGTATCCTGAAGCAAAAATCGACCGAACGACTGTATCCTGAAAAATTTGTATGGTGGGACGTTCGTAAGCCGAGGTTCCACTGTATTTCTTATGGGAAAAATTGTTTCAACATTCATGAATTCTGACTTTCGGCAGACTCTCTGGAACGGATTAATCACGAAATTCGGGGGTCCACTGTAATTTACACTATGTATGATAACTGTCCTTGTGTGTACTGGTTCCTAAATAATCTTACTTAGTCTTTGATTCTATTCAAGGAATGCCTGTCCTTCAAGAAATATATACCAAGCAAATGTAACTACTTGAATGACAGAATAGAATCAAGGACTAAGTTTATTCAGGCATAGTTATATGTAAGGACAGTTGTCATACATAGTGTAAATTATCTAGGGCAACCCAGAAAAAGCCAGACTTGACTGACTGACTGACTTGACTAACCTGCTGATTTACTAACTTTACTGCCATCCACCTCAGCCTAGTAGGGTCACAACATACCTCTCCACTCTTTTCACAATCATTAGCAAACACTAGTAACCATAATTCAAGGTAAAAAAATATCATTTCTGTTGCATTTGTAGCCTTAAGCAATAGAAAAACAAAATACATAACGACAGTGAACAATAATTACATTATCTTTCTATTTTCGTAGGATTTGGAGACCTAAAGAAAAAAGTTGTTTGGTTTTTTTGGGGGGAGGGGGGTCCCAGGAACGTAACCCTATCTTTCCCATAAGTTCTTCACTTCCTTTAACCCTTAAATTTTCCAAATATTTTGAAAAAAAAAAAATATTATTTAAAGAGGACAATTTTCTTTGTGTTATAAGACCCAAAAAAAAAATTTTTAAGATGAGTACTTACCGAGATATAAGACCACGAAGTTGGCACTGGATGCTCACCTGATGGCAACATCGAGTCCGGCCGCTTGCAGAAGTGTTGCTGATATACCTTTATTTGTTGTTTTTATTTTAATTTATATTATTTTTATGTTCTGATAATTACAATTTATAATAATTCTTGTAATTTAATAGCCAGTCTTTATTCTGACACTAATATTAGGTACTGAAATAGTACTCAGATAGTCAGTCACACCAACAGGTAAACATTTTCACCGGCCTTAGTCATGTACTTTGTCTAGAAATATATACAAAGTATTTATAGGTCTCAGCAATGTTTTAGACATGCTGGAGTATACATGTATATGAAACTTCTTGAAACATGGTGTTTTATGACGAGTGTCACTAAACTGCTGACAAGTTAAGCAGTGCAGTGACATGATGGTAGTGCACTGCTGCAGGGAACCCTGGTTTTATATAAAAGAAATACTGTCTGTTTCTAAATTCAAGACTCTTCTTAAAAGCCACTTATTCAACCACAACTAAATAAATTCTGAAAAACTGAATCTCATAAATGTATAACCTGTGACCCTGTCAAACTGTTTTTTTTTTTAATTACATTACCTAATAGAATACTCCATTCTCTTAAATGCACAGTAACTCATCTAATGACCATATGACCTGTTTCTGCACTACAAATCATTGATTTTACTTGATCTTATTCGATTATATTATACATTGTTATGCTACAAATTTGTACAACCTTAATGCTTCTTATTTGAAATATTTATTTGTACTTCATGTTGTAATTTGTTTACTGTAATTTTTACCACTGAATATATCATTACTTAGTTAATCTTAAATTAATTTTAAGCCTGCCTATAATGCTCTGCATACAAGGGGCTTTTGGCATGTACACCCAATCACTATATTTCTTTGTACAACTATGTATCATATCCAAATAAAAAATAAATAAATAAACACACAAACATGTATGTCTGTCTAGCTTGGCAGGAAAAATAAAACGTAAATCTACATTTGGAGCACTAGTGGTACAAACGTAGATCTACGTTTGGACGGTTGAACCCGTAAACAGTCCAAACGTATACAGTGGTCCCTCAATAATCGTCCATAATCCGTTCCTGGAAGTGGGACTATTATCGAAACAGATGATTTTTGAATCAATTTTCCCCATAAGAAATAATGTAAATCCAATTAATCTGTTCCTGACACCCAGAAGTATTAAAACAAAAATTTTTTTTACATGAAATGTAGTTGTAGTACATAAACAGTACAGTGGCACATGATGAATTAAACATTAACAGAATAACACTTACCTTTATTGGCGATTCTTCTTTGTGTATGGAAGACTGGAGAAGGAGACAGATTGGATTATTTACTGTTTGGAAGGGGAATCCCCTTCCATCAACACCTCAGGTACCAATTGCTTTTCTGGGGTTACTTCTCTTCTCTGTTTCTTAATGCCACTAGGACCACGTTGAGAGTCGCTGGAGTCCTGTCTCGCAAAAAAACTGTCCAGAGAGCTCTGTTTCTGGCGTCTCTTTAAAACTTCCCTAAAATGGGCCAAGACTCTGTCACTGTACAAGTTGCCGATATGGCTTGCAACATCCTTCTCTGGGTGATGTTTCTCCATAAATCTTTCCATCCTACCCCACATTTCAAAAATCTCCTTAATTTCTGAAGAAGGCACCTTCTTCCATCTCTCTTCCTCCTCCTCTGCAGCAAGATTCTGAGCTGCCATCTGTTGCTGTTCCTGCTGAAGCTCTTGCAGCTCCTCAGTGGTTAGCTCTTTGTTGTGGTCCTCCACCAACTCTTCCACATCCTCCAAACTCACATCCAACCCCATGGAACTCCCCAGTGCGACAATAGAGTTCACAACTGACATAGGCTCATCATGGGCTGCCTCAAACCCTTCAAAATCCCTCTTGTGGACACAATCTTGCCACAAGCAGAGTTCAAAGTCCTGGTAGTCACTCCCTCCCAAGCCTTACCTATAAGACTTATGCAATGGAGAATTACTTAAGTGTTCTTTCCAAAAATCTCTTAGGGTCAAGTGAGTGTCTGAGGTCACATTAAAGCACCTTTCAAACATTGCCTTGGTGTAGAGTTTTTTAAAGTTTGAAATGACTTGCTGGTCCATGGGCTGGAGGAGAGGAGTGATATTCAGGGGCAAGAACTTCACTATGATGAACCCAAACTCCTTCAGAATTAGGTCATCCAAGTTTGGAGGATGAGCAGGTGCATTGTCCATTACTAGGAGGCACTTGAGATCCAATTTCTTTTCCAGGAGATAATTCTTCACGCTAGGGCCAAACACTTCATTGAACCACTCGACGAAAATGTCCCTTGTGACCCATGCCTTACTATTAGATCTCCAAAACACACACAATTTACTCTTCATAACATTGTTTTTCTTGAACACTCTGGGATTTTCAGAATGGTGCACTAGTAATGGCTTCAATTTGAAATCCCCACTAGCATTAGCACAGAACATTTGCGTCAGCCTGTCTTTCATAGGCTTGTGTCCTGGCAGTGCCTTTTCTTCCTGAGTAATGTAGGTCCTCTTTGGCATTTTCTTCCAAAAGAGGCCTGTTTTGTCAAAATTGTACACTTGTTCAGGTTTCAGTCCTTCAGTCTCTATGTACTCCTTGAATTCCTGCACATATTTTTCAGCCGCTTTGTTGTCAGAACTGGCAGCCTCACCATGCCTTACCACACTGTGTATGCCAGTACGCTTCTTAAATCTCTCAAACCAGTCTTTGCTGGCCCTAAATTCACTCACATCACCACTAGTTGCAGGCAATTTCTTTACCAAATCGTCATGCAACTGCCTAGCCTTTTCACAAATAAGCGACTAATTGTTTCTCGTTTATCCACACCAATAATAACTTCTCAACATCTTAGACTACTGGTGATCTCATTTTTGTCAGCATATTTATCCCCTTTGCAACAACAGTGTCCTTGATTTCCTTTTTCTTGGCTATGATGGAAGATATGGTTGTACAGGATTTGTTATACATCCTGGCCAGTTCGGCCACACGTACTCCACTATCATATTGTTCAATTACGTTTTTCTTAAATTCAATTGTATTTCTCACCTTCTTTACCAAAGGCTTGGCACTAGGAGCTTTCTTTGGAGCCATGGTAGCTTATTTAGCACTTGCAAGCACTAAAATCAATGAAATATTATGAAATATTTTGTTGGAGCAAGTGAGGGGACCGTCGCTCACTCGTAAACAATGGCACACTGGCTGGGAAGGGAAGGCCCAGGCAGTTCAGAGCATGAGTACGCGTCCCGGACGAAGGACTATTAGCGAGTTAACGGACCATTTGCGAGCCAGTGTTTAGTCGAAATAAGAGGACTATTTCCGAAATGGACGACTTTCAGGCCAGACGATTATTGAGAGACCACTGTATATACGTTCTTACCGCTAGTGCCCCAAACGTATATAAGTGTTTTATTTTTCCTGCCTTCAAATATGGCATGATTGGCCTGAGATGCCTGTAAGCATAGAATGGGTCATAACACTCGATGTGCACTGTATTAAAAAATCTGGGAAAACTTATTACCTTGTGGGAGCACCAGTTCAAATGGGCGCCAGCTAGAGCAAACATCGGGGCGAACATCTGGGATTCACTGATTTCATGTAGTTTTAACTTTACCATTTTAAGAGGAAAGTGATGTTGACCCCAAGTTTAATGGCTTTGAGGTGGATGTGGCCATAAGTGGTTGAGGAAATATCAAAAAACCTCAATAATAACCCATGTGCACCATTTGTGCAACACCCTTTCAGAATGTCTTATAACCTATGCCCTAAGTAAAGAGAAACAATTCTGGAACGTAATACTTGTTCAGCAGGCTACCTGGCTGGCCGGCCGGCCACCTGGCTGGCCAGCTGCGTGGCTGGCCGGCTGCTGGCGGTTTGGCTCTGTTTGTTTGTCTGTGTCTGTCTGTCTCTCTGTTTCTATCTCTGTCTATCTTTGTCTCTGTCTATCTCTGTGTATCTGTCTCTGTCTTTGTCTCTGTCTCACAGGTACACATAAATACAAGTATGCATAGTGTAAATTGCCTAGGATAACCCAAAAAATCCAGACAAAGTGCTATACTCTGCTTGAAGATACGAGTAAACGTGATGATGCAGTCTTGTGGCTCTCTCTGAGACAGAGAGCCAGATGGTTAGACAGATAGACAGGGAGATTGACAGGCAGACAGATAGACATGTTTGTATACCACTGAAAACAAAGTGAGGGCCGATGCTCATCAAATGTCATATCTAATCTTTTCTTATCAAGTCTTATCACCGCACCCTTGCATATGCTCATCAAATGCCAGCGCTTATATATTGTTATCTCATCACATCACTGTCAGGGGTGGACTGAGGCTTTTTTTTTTCATGCTTCAAGAAAACTCATTACTAGTACTAGTACTACTACTAGTACTACTGCTACTAGTACTAGTACTACTACTAGTACTACTACTACTAGTACTACTACTACTAGCACTACTACTACTAGCACTACTACTACTAGCACTACTACTACTACTGCTAGTACTACTACTGCTAGTACTACTACTGCTAGTACTACTACTACTAGTACTACTGCTAGTACTACTAGTACTACTACTAGTACTACTACTAGTACTAGTACTACTACTAGTACTAGTACTACTAGTATTGTACTAGTACTAATAGTAATGAGTTTTCTTGAAGCATAAAAAAAAAGCCTGGTGCTGCCACCGCCGCCGCCATTATTATTGTTTTTTTTTTTAACAAGTCAGCCGTCTCCCACCCAAAAAGAAAATACTTTCATCATCATTCGACACTTTCACCTCACTCACACATAATCACTGTTTTTGCAGAGGTGCTCAGAACACAACAGCTTAGAAGAATATAAAGATACACAACATATCCCTCCAAATTGCCAATATCCCGAACTCCTCCTTTAGAGTGCAGGCATTGTACTTCTCATTTCCAGGACTCAAGTCTGGCTATATAAAAATAACCGGTTTCCCTGAATCCCTTCACTAAATATTACCCTGCGCACACTCCAACAGATCGTCAAGTCCCAAATACCATTCGTCTCCATTTACTCCTATCTAACACGCTCACGCACACTTGCCGGAAGTCCAAGCCCCTCGCCCACAAAACCTCCTTTACCCCCTCCCTCCAACCTTTTCGAGGACGACCCCTACCCCGCCTTCCTTCCCCTACAGATTTATATGCTCACCATGTCATTCTACTTTGATCCATTCTCTCTAAATGACCAAACCACCTCAACAACCCCTCTACAGCCCTCTAATACTTTTATTAGCTCCACACCTTCTCCTAATTTCCACACTCCAAAATTTTTTGCATAATATTTACACCACACACTGCCCTTAGACAGGACTTCTCTACTGCCTCCACCCGCCTCCTCGCTGCTGCATTCACAACCCAAGCTTCACACCCATATAAGAGTGTTGGTACTACTATACTTTCATACATTCCCTTCTTTGCCTCCATAGATAACGTTTTTTGGCTCCAAATATACCTCAGCACACCACACACCTTTTTTCCCTCATCAATTCTATGATTAAACTCCTCCTTCATAAATTCATCCACCGACACATCAGCTCCCAAGTATCTGAAAACATTCACTTCTTCCATACTCCTCCTCCCCAATTTGATATCCAATTTTTCTTTTTCTAAATTATTTGATACCCTCATCACCTTACTCTTTTCTATGTTCACTTTCAACTTTCTACCTTTACACACACTCCCAAACTCATCCACTAACCTTTGTAATTTTTCTTTAGAATCTCCCATGAGCACAGTATCATCAGCAAAAAGCAACTGTGTCAATTCCCATTTTGTATTTGATTCCCCATAATTCAATCCCACCCCTCTCCCAAACACCCTAGCATTTACTTCCTTTACAACCCCATCTATAAATATATTAAACAACCATGGTGACATTACACATCCCTGTCTAAGACCTACTTTTACTGGGAAGTAGTCTCCCTCTCTTCTACACACCCTAACCTGAGCCTCACTATCCTCATAAAAATTCTTTACAGCATTTAGTTCAACCTATTCAATATACTTGCAACATCTGCCACATTGCACCCCTATCCACTCTATCATATGCCTTTTCTAAATCCATAAATGCAATAAAAACTAAATACTGTTCACATATATGCCTCAATGTAAACACTTGATCTACACATCCCCTACCCACTCTGAAACCTCCTTGCTCATCCGCAATCCTGTGTTCTGTCTTAACTCTAATTCTTTCAATTATAACCCTACCGTACACTTTTCCTGGTATACTCAGTAAACTTATTACTCTATAATTTTTACAATCTCTCCTGTCCTTCCCTTTATATAAAGGGACTATGCATGCTCTCTGCCAATCTTTCCATTATTATTATTATTATTGTAAAAGTCAACTAAAATGCCTTGAACAATGGGCTAGTAACCCCTTTTCCTGTAAAGATTACTAAAAAGAATAAGAAGAAAATTGTCAAAGTGGGAAGTCTGAATGTGTGTGGATGTTGTGCAGATGATAAGAAAGAGATGATTGTGGATGTTATGAATGAGAAGAAGCTGGATGTCCTGGCTTTAAGTGAAACAAAGCTGAAGGGGGTGGGAGAGTTTCATTGGAGAGGAATAAATGGGATTAGGTCAGGGGTTTCAAATAGAGTTAGAGCTAAAGAAGGAGTAGCAATAATGTTGAAGGATAAGCTATGGCAGGAAAAGAGGGACTATAAATGTATTAATTCAAGGATTATGTGGAGTAAAATAAAGATTGGATGTGAAAAGTGGGTTATAATGAGCGTGTATGCACCTGGAGAAGAGAGAAGTATAGAGGAGAGAGAGAGATTTTGGGAAATGTTGAGTGAATGCGTGGGGAGTTTTGAATCAAGTGTGAGAGTAATGGTGGATGGGGATTTCAATGCTAAAGTGGTTAAAAATGTTATGGAGGGAGTAGTAGGTAAATTTGGGGTGCCAGGGGTAAATGTAAATGGGGAGCCTTTAATTGAGCTATGTGTAGAAAGAGATTTGGTAATAAGTAATACATATTTTATGAAAAAGAGGATAAATAAATATACAAGGTATGATGTAGCACGTAATGAAAGTAGTTTATTAGATTATGTATTGGTGGATGAAAGGTTGATGGGTAGGCTCCAGGATGTACATGTTTATAGAGGGGCAACTGATATATCGGATCATTATTTAGTTGTAGCTACAGTTAGAGTAAGAGGTTGATGGGAAAAGAGGAAGGTGGCAACAACAAGTAAGAGGGAGGTGAAAGTGTATAAACTAAGGGAGGAGGAAGTTCGGGTGAGATATAAGCGACTATTGGCAGAAAGGTGGGCTAGTGCAAAGATGAGTAGTGGGGGGGTTGAAGAGGGTTGGAATAGTTTTAAAAATGCAGTATTAGAATGTGGGGCAGAAGTTTGTGGTTATAGGAGGGTGGGGGCAGGAGGAAAGAGGAGTGATTGGTGGAATGATGAAGGAAAGGGTGTGATAAAAGAGAAAAAGGTAGCTTATGAGTGGTTTTTACAAAGCAGAAGTGTTATAAGAAAAGCAGAGTATATGGAGAGTAAAAGAAAGGTAAAGAGAGTGGTGAGAGAGTGCAAAAGGAGAGCAGATGATAGAGTGGGAGAGGCACTGTCAAGAAATTTTAATGAAAATAAGAAAAAAATTTGGAGTGAGTTAAACAAGTTAAGAAAGCCTAGGGAAAGTATGGATTTGTCAGTTAAAAACAGTGTAGGGGAGTTAGTAGATGGGGAGATGGAGGTATTAGGTAGATGGCGAGAATATTTTGAGGAACTTTTAAATGTTAAGGAAGAAACAGAGGCAGTAATTTCATGCACTAGTTAGGGAGGTATACCATCTTTTAGGAGTGAAGAAGAGCAGAATGTAAGTGTGGGGGAGGTACGTGAGGCATTACGTAAAATGAAAGGGGGTAAAGCAGCTGGAACTGATGGGATCATGACAGAAATGTTAAAAGCAGGGGGGGATATAGTGTTGGAGTGGTTGGTACTTTTGTTTAATAAATGTATGAAAGAGGGGAAGGTACCTAGGGATTGGCAAAGAGCATGTGTATTCCCTTTATATAAAGGGAAAGGGGACAAAAGAGACTGTAAAAATTATAGAGGAATAAGTTTACTGAGTATACCAGGAAAAGTTTACGGTAGGGTTATAATTGAAAGAATTAGAGGTAAGACAGAATGTAGGATTGCGGATGAGCAAGGAGGTTTCAGAGTGGGTAGGGGATGTGTAGATCAAGTGTTTACATTGAAGCATATATGTGAACAGTACAGTGGACCCCCGCATCACGATATTAATCCATTCATGAGAGCTCATTGTTATGCGAATGAATTTTCCCCATAAGAAATAATGGAAATCAAACTAATCCATGCAAGACACCCAAAAGTATGAAAAAAAAAAATTTTACCACATGAAATATACATTTTCCTACACACAAAGAGAAGGATACATGCACAATAGTAGAGTAGTACATGCACAGTATATATTGTGCATGTACTTCTCTACTAAATGAAGAATAAATGACACTTACCTTTATTGAAGATGCAGCAATGACTGATGAGACATTGTGTCCTGGGAGTGCCTTTTCCTCCTGAGTACTGTAGGTCCTGTTTGGCATTTTCTTCCAGAACAGGCCTTATCACACTGTGTATGCCACCACGATTCTTAAATCTCTCAAACCAACCTTTGCTGGCTTTAAATTCACCAATATGAGCACTAGTTCCAGCCGTTTTTCCCTGTTCACCTGGGTGTTAGTCGACTGGTGTGGGTTGCATCCTGGGAGACAAGATTAAGGACCCCAATGGAAATAAGTTAGACAGTCTTCGATGACACACTTTTTTGGGTTATCCTGGGTGGCTAACCCTCTGGGGTTAATTGTTTCTTGGTATTCTCAATAAGCCACACCAACAACGGTGCTACAGCAGCAGCAGCAGCAGCAGCAGCTGAGAGTGCTACAGCAGCAGCAGCAGCAGCTGACAGTGCTACAGCAGCAGCAGACAATGCTACAGCAGCAGCAGATGGTACTACAGCAGCAGCAGCAGCAGACGGTACTACAGCAGCAGCAGCAGCAGACGGTACTGCAGCAGCAGCAGCTGATGGTACAGCAGCAGCAGCAGCTGACAGTGCTACAGCAGCACCAGAAGCTGACAGTGCTACAGCAGCAGCAGCAGCTGACAGTGCTACAGCAGCAGCAGACAATGCTACAGCAGCAGCAGACGGTACTACAACAGCAGCAGCTGATGGTGGTACAGCAGCAGCAGCAGCAGCTGACGGTGCTACAGCAGCAGCAGCAACTGACAGTGCTACAGCAGCAGCAGCAGCTGACAGTGCAGCAGCAGCAGCATCTGACAGTGCTACAGCAGCAGCAGACGATGCTGCAGCAGCAGCAGACGATGCTACAGCAGCAGCAGACGGTACTACAGCAGCAACAGCAGCAGACGGTACTACAGCAGCAGCAGCAGTAGCTGATGGTGGTACAGCAGCAGCAGCAGCTGACGGTGGTACAGCAGCATCAGCAGCTGACGGTGGTACAGCAGCATCAGCAGTTGACCATGGTACCACAGTATTTCGATAATATTTCTCACCCTTTTTACCACAGGGTTGGCACTAGAAGCTTTCTTGGGGCCCATGGTCACTTATTTTGCAGATAAAATCACCAAAAACACTGTAATAATACGAAATGTTATGATTGTATGCTTGGATGTTACCGCGGAGGCTGGCTTGTAAACAATGCCACCGGCGGAACATGTGAGGCTGGCTCAGGCCGCACATTAGACGCGTCTCGGACGAACAGCGTTGAGCGGGTTTTTTAGCGGTATGCGAGGCAAAATCTTAGCAATAAAATGTATCGATATGCGGATTTAACATTATGTAAGGCCAACGGTTTGCGGGGGTCCACTGCATTCAGATAGAGGTAGGGAAGTTTTTATTGCATTTATGGATTTAGAAAAGGCATATGATAGAGTGGATAGAGGAGCAATGTGGCAGATGTTGCAAGTATATGGAATAGGTGGTAAGTTATTAAATGCTGTAAAGAGTTTTTATGAGGATAGTGAGGCTCAGGTTAGGGTGTGTAGAAGAGAAGGAGATTACTTCCCAGTAAAAGTAGGCCTTAGACAGGGATGTGTAATGTCACCATGGTTGTTTAATATATTTATAGATGGGGTTGTAAAGGAAGTAAATGCTAGGGTGTTCGGGAGAGGGGTGGGATTAAATTTTGGGGAATCAAATTCAAAATGGGAATTGACACAGTTACTTTTTGCTGATGATACTGTGCTTATGGGAGATTCTAAAGAAAAATTGCAAAGGTTAGTGGATGAGTTTGGGAATGTGTGTAAAGGTAGAAAGTTGAAAGTGAACATAGAAAAGAGTAAGGTGATGAGGGTGTCAAATGATTTAGATAAAGAAAAATTGGATATCAAATTGGGGAGGAGGAGTATGGAAGAAGTGAATGTTTTCAGATACTTGGGAGTTGACGTGTCGGTGGATGGATTTATGAAGGATGAGGTTAATCATAGAATTGATGAGGGAAAAAAGGTGAGTGGTGCGTTGAGGTATGTGTGGAGTCAAAAAACGTTATCTATGGAGGCAAAGAAGGGAATGCATGAAAGTATAGTAGTACCAACACTCTTATATGGGTGTGAAGCTTGGGTGGTAAATGCAGCAGCGAGGAGATGGTTGGAGGCAGTGGAGATGTCCTGTTTAAGGGCAATGTGTGGTGTAAATATTATGCAGAAAATTCGGAGTGTGGAAATTAGGAAAAGGTGTGGAGTTAATAAAAGTATTAGAGGGCAGAAGAGGGGTTGTTGAGGTGGTTTGGTCATTTAGAGAGAATGGATCAAAGTAGAATGACATGGAAAGCATATAAATCTATAGGGGAAGGAAGGCGGGGTAGGGGTCGTCCTCGAAAGGGTTGGAGAGAGGGGGTAAAGGAGGTTTTGTGGGCAAGGGGCTTGGACTTCCAGCAAGCGTGCGTGAGCGTGTTAGATAGGAGTGAATGGAGACGAATGGTACTTGGGAGCTGACGATCTGTTGGAGTGTAAGCAGGGTAATATTTAGTGAAGGGATTCAGGGAAACTGGTTATTTTCATATAGTCAGACTTGAGTCCTAGAAATGGGAAGTACAATGCCTGCACTTTAAAGGAGGGGTTTGGGATATTGGCAGTTTGGAGGGATATGTTGTGTATCTTTATATGTGTATGCTTCTAAACTGTTGTATTCTGAGCACCTCTGCAAAAACAGTGATAATGTGCGAGTGTGGTGAAAGTGTTGAATGATGATGAAAGTATTTTCTTTTTGGAGATTTTCTTTTTGTTTTGGGTCACCCTGCCTCGGTGGGAGACGGCCGACTTGTTGAAAAAAAAAAAATTATTATTATTATTATTATTATTATTATTATTATTATTGTTTACTTCCACATATCCAAAACATTGCTGGGACATATAAATACTTCATATATATTCCAAGACAATAGTAAATGGCCAAGGCAAGTGTAAATGTTCACCTGTCAATGTGTTTGTGACAATTTGAGTATAATTTCAGTACCTAATACTAGTGCCAGAACACAGAATGGTTATGAAGTGACAGGAACTACTTTAAATTGTAATAATCAGAACATAAAAATTATATAAAATAATACGAAAAAATAGAAAAAAAGGTATATCGGCAACACTTCTGCAAGTGGCAGGACTCAGTGTTGCCGTCACGTGAGCATCCAGTGCCAACTTCTCAGCCTCTTATCTCTGTAAGTACTGACCTGAATTTTTTTTTATTCTAAAACACTTTTAAAAATGTGCTCATTTTTTTGTATAATTTTTTTTTTTCCCCCAAAAAAAATATTCGGGGTGCTGTGCAAATGAACGTATATATACATTCAGACTGCTTAAGGGTGAAGTTCTGTGTTCCCAAGGTAAACATTTAAACATTGTATACCGTAATGATGTTCTTGAATATCAGTGCATACATATACATATTACTTGCATTTATTTGAGCTGCAAACGTAATAATTAATAATCTAATATTGAATCACTCCTAACAGCATACAGACTTTCACATTTATTCACAGTGTACAAATGTTCAAACACTGTATTCATGGAAAATGAGTTTTTCAAGATTTTATGATCACCATCCGTAAACATTGGTGTGGGAGTCAAATAAGGATGGGAGAAGTGGAACTTTTCAATTATTTCATGTAATTATTGTTATTGTATGATAGGCTGAAGTACATACGTAGGTCCTTCTTTGATTGCTTTATGATAGTCATAATAATAATTATTTATGATAATTTAAATGTGTCCCATTTTGAAGGTTGAAGAAGAAGCTGCTTATAAACTGCTGAAGCACATGATGTATGTGATGGGATGTCGACGTCAGTATCGACCAGATCTTATTGGTCTTCAGGTTGGTCTTATAGGAACTGCAAGAAATTTGTATTTACTCTTCCACTGTCTAACACACTTGATTCTTTGCACTTTATTATTTAGGCTATTTTTGCAGTGAAAGAGAAACAAGTCATAAACTGTATAGTATGATATTCATCGTGGCATGAGGAGGCAAAATATATTACTATGTAAGGATAGTAACTATGTGATGAACATATAATAGTGGCAGAAATAAGTATGATGACATACTCTTAAGATGTCAAAGTTTTGATGATAACTGTATGTACTGTAATTTTAAAAAGCAGTTTTTGCAGCGAGGCCTTAGTGGCCTACTCTGAACACAACTGGTACACATTTATGCTTTCACTCAACTCTAGGTTCTAGTAGGGAACTGTCTTTCACTTTTCCACCCAGTATTGACTGACTTCCCTCTCCATTATTTGCCAACATGATTTTCATCTGTTTTCACTTGTTGACATAAAATTTAAATTCAGATTTTGTTGTACAAATTCTTGGTAATGTTCAGTTTAATTGATAGATGAAAATAATTAAATCTTCAGATACTATTTTGAAAATTAAGTATTACTCAGATGCATTAAGATGGTCAGTTGCAGTTTTTATGGAAAGAGGTTGTAGGTGACAATACAGTACAGTAGGGCCCCGCTTTATGGCGTTTCACCTTACAGCATTCCTCTAATACGGTGATTTCAAATTATGGCCAAAATTTACTATACGGCAAGCGGTCTTTCAGATACAGAGAGCCCCACCTGGTTTGTTTACATTGTCCGTGAGCACAGCTATTATGTCTGGAAACATTCCAAAATTTCAAGTGTTTTAAAGTTATTGCGTATTTTATATGTACTCTGATAATAATGCTTATGTGTACCTGTTCCTAAATACATGTATACTTATATACTGTGCTGGCATGCAGGTACACATTAAAATTACTACGAGTCTCTCTACTCATGACGCCATAGTAATACTACATAATAATCTCTCTTGGGCACATTAAATGTCTTATTTTATGTTAATATAGACATTTTCATTAATCCATCTACGATATTTTCTTCAAAATTATATAGGAAACACGTTACGTAGCATATAAACATTATACATGCACCCACAGAATAAAAATTGACATAAATCTGAGATTTGTTTACAGAGCGATTTTGTAGGAGTGTCAGAAGAATTAGGTTTTCTCTAGTCAAACACTGGGGGATAACTGTAGATAAATATTCCTTTCATATGCCTTCACTCTATATATAGCAGTTCACGACCCTTGTGGATTTAGTGCTTCTTTTTTATTATGATTATAATAATAATAACTTGTAATAATAACATAATAATTTGTAATAATAATAATAATAATAATTTGTCAGAGCATCATTCCTTCTAAAAATTACATGAGAATGGAAGTGTTGGTCTTTATTTATTCTACTGTACTACTGTGAAGACAACTTGTAAACAATGTAAGGTGTTTGTATGAATGTTTATGAACCATAACCAGACGCAATGTCTGTTCGTTTACATGGGTGGGATGGCTAGGCAGGCTTCCCTATGCTACCCTATCTACCACACAACTTTCTACAAATAAATACTTTTCACCTTTCACCCTACATTAAGACTACAAATATTTTAAGGTAAGTAATGAGTGTACTGTATATGCATTTTATCACTCTATGGAGCTTTAACCCTTTGACTGTTTCAGTCATTTATATATGTCGGTTATATAGGAGAAGGTCTGGAGTTAATAAAAGTATTAGTCAGAGGGTTGAAGAGGGGTTGTTGAGGTGGTTTGGTCATTTAGAGAGAATGGATCGAAGTAGAATGACATGGATAGCATTTAAATCTGTAGGAGAAGGAAGGCAGGGTAGGGGTCGTCCTCGAAAAGGTTGGAAGGAAGGGGTAAGGGAGGTTTTGTGGGCGAGGGGCTTGGACTTCCAGCAGGCATGCATGAGCGTGTTCGATAGGAGTGAATGGAGACGAATGGTATTTGGGACTTGACGATCTGTTGGAGTATGAGCAGGGTAATATTTAGTGAAGGGAATCAGGGAAACCGGCTATTTTTATATAGCCGGACTTGAGTCCTGGAAATGGGAAGTACAATGCCTGCACTCTAAAGGAGGGGTTTTGGGATATTAGCAGTTTGGAGGGATATGTTGTGTATCTTTATACATATATGCTTCTAAACTGTTGTGTTCTGAGCACCTCTGCAAAAACAGTGATTATGTGTGAGTGAGGTGAAAGTGTTGAATGATGATGAAAGTATTTTCTTTTTGGGGATTTTCTTTCTTTTTGGGTCACCCTGCCTCGGTGGGAGACGGCCGACTTGTTGATAAAATATATATATATATATATATATATATATATATATATATATATATATATATATATATATATGTCGTGCTGAATAGGCAGAACTTGCGATCTTGGCTTAAATAGCAAAGCTCATCTTGCCATATAGAACAAGTGAAAATTTGTGTATGCAGTAATGTCGCCAAAATCATTCTGAACCTAACGAAAAAAATATATTTCACTGTTTGTTTAATATTAAATTATTGTAAACAAATCCAAAATATATTTAGTTGGGTTAGGCTAAAATAAACTGCTCTTGTTATAATAAGGTTATGTAAGTTTTCTAAGATTCTTTTGGTGCAAAATTAAATTTTTTTTACATTAACATTAATGAAAAAAATATATCTCTAAACGTATAAGAGAAAATTTTAGAAAAGACTTAATTTTATATGAGTTCTTGCTAATTGACCAGTTTTACATATTCGGCACGACATATATATATATATATATATATATATATCTATATATATATATATATATATATATATATATATATATATACAGTGGACCCCCGCATAACGATGGCATCGCATAGCGATTTTTCCGCATAACGATTACTTTTATCGCAAAATTTTTGCCGCGCATACCGATTAAAAACCCGCATACCGATTTTCGTCCGAGACGCGTCCAATGTGCCCTCAGCCAGCCTCACATGTGCCGCTCCGTCCCATTGTTTACCAGCCAGCCTCCGCGGTAACATCCAAGCATACACTCGGAATATTTCGTATTATTACAGTATTTTCGGTGCTGTTTCTGGAAAATAAGTGACCATGGGCCCCAAGAAAGCTTCTAGTGCCAACCCTGTGGTAAAAAGGGTGAGAATTAGTATGGAAATTAAGAAAGATTTTGAAGGGTTTGGGGCTAACCCTGAGAAGCCTATGCCAGTTGTGGAATCCATTGTGCCTACTTCAAAGATTAAGGAAATGTGTGCAGAGTGGGTTGAACTGCAAACCTTTATAGATGAAAATCACCCTGACACAGCTGTTGCAAGCCGTGCTTGTGACTATTTCAATGACAATGTTATGGCCCATTTTAGGAAAGTCTTGAAGGAACGGGAGGTACAGAGCTCTATGGACAGATTTGTTGTGCGACAGAGGTCCAGTGACTCTCAAGCTGGTCCTAGTGGCATTAAAAAAAGAAGGGAAGTAACCCCAGAAAAGGACTTGCTACCTCAAGTCCTAATGGAAGGGGATTCCCCTTCTAAACAGTAAGAAGATAATGCTCTCCCCTCCTCCCATCCCATCAATCATCACCAGATCTTCAATAAAAGTAAGTGTCATGTAATTGTGCATGCCTTTTTCAGTTTGTGTGTATTAAAATTAACATTTCATGTGGTAAAAAAAAATTTTTTTCATACTTTTGGGCGTCTTGCACGGATTAATTTTATTTCCATTATTTCTTATGGGGAAAATTCATTCGCATAACGATTATTTCGCATAACGATGAGCCCTCTTGCACAGATTAAAATCGTTAACCGGGGGTCCACTGTATATATATATATATATATATATATATATATATATATATATATATATATATATATATATATATATATATATATATATATATATATATATATATATTATTTTCATATAGTCGGACTTGAGTCCTGGAAATGGGAAGTACAATGCCTGCACTTTAAAGGAGGGGTTTGGGATATTGGCAGTTTGGAGGGATATGTTGTGTATCTTTATATGTGTATGCTTCTGGACTGTTGTATTCTGAGCACCTCTGCAAAAACAGTGATAATGTGCGAGTGTGGTGAAAGTGTTGAATGATGATGAAAGTATTTTCTTTTTGGGGATTTTCTTTCTTTTTTGGGTCACCCTGCCTCGGTGGGAGACGGCCGACTTGTTGAAAAAAAAAAAAAAATATATATATATATATATGTCTTATGAGCCAATGTGTATGACATATATATACTTAAAAATTCTAGAGGCTTCAAATCAAGCAGGAAAAAGCTGGTAGGCCCACATGTGAGACAGTGGGTCTGTGTGGTCAATGTGCACAGTATAAAAAAAAATCCTGCAGCACACAGTGCATAATGAGGAAAAAAAACTCCAACCATGTTTTTGGATTAAAACGCCAACTCTGAGGTGTATTTTCATACGGTATTTATGGTTGTATTCATGTTTTCTTTGTCTCATTTGATAGAATGGAAAACATATTATAGAAATAGAAGTGATTTTGATTGGTTTTACTATGAAAAGGATCTTGAAATGGGGCTCAAAGTGGCAGAAATGTTTGATTTTTGCCGATGTTCAGTAGTAAACAAATGACGTCATTGTCCAATAAATGTCCAGCTAGCCATTCTAATATGCAGTCACGAATGGGTTGATGTTATTTATACAATTATTACAATATTGCAGTAGTCTGCATAACAGTAAATCTTCTGTTTTGAGTGTGAATAAAAATTCAAAGTAGAAAGCAAGAGTTTTATAACAGAGGCCTGGAGATGTGACTGATGAACAGAAAAAATGTTACTTTAGTGCCAGGAATGTCTGCACTGTTCATTCTGGACCCTGTTTTTAAATTGACATATTTTTAATTTGCATGAAATTGGCCAAATTGCCAATTTCTGACCACGTTATTGGGTAGTTGAAATTGGTAAATGGGCGGTTTCTTGGACTGAATCGATAGAACAAATGGAGTTCTAAAGAAATAGCTGTGAGTTTCGTCAACTGGATCAGTGGAATTGGCCATAAATAGGGCTCAAAGTGAGCAAAATCGCCGATGTGTAAATGTAGCCAAGGTCGCTAACTTTGCAAGAACGTAATTCCGTAAGTTTTCCATAAAAATTTCGTACTTTTTGTATCATTATCATTGAGAAAATATTCTCTATCATTTCGCAAGATTTTTTTTTTTTTTTTTTTTCCCTCTCCAAATATTTTGCGACACCAGGAGACACTTTAGGATTTGGGGTTGCGACAGTCAAAGGGTTAAGCATCATCGTAGTATATTATTTGTGGGTGGGGGTGGCCAGGAAGGCTTCCACACCTAACTTCTTACAGTAAATACTACTCACCTTTTGCCCTACATTAAGACTACAAATATTTTGAGGTAAATAATGAGCGTACTGGGTGTGTATTTTACTTTTCATTGTTTTTTAACCCTTTGAGGGTCGACAGGCCCTCTCCGAAACTTGTTCTCAGGGTCGGCCAAATTTCAAAAAAAAAAAAAATTATTTTTTCTCATGAAAAAATAGAGTTGTTTTTTCTAAACATTATAGGCTAAACAAAAAAATTTTAACGTCAATACTTACCGAGATATGGAGGCGTGAAATTTGCCAAAATTGAACAACATATGGTAACATCGCCGACTGCCGTCACCCGGTATTTTTCTATTTACTTTTTTATGTACTATTTTCAATTATTTTTCAATTTTTCTTTTTCTGAGTAACTTTTATGGCCTCTGAGGCCAACATGATCAGTATTTTGTAAGTTATTTCTTTTACAATACTACACAATAAGGGCATAAACACTGTTGTCATTATTTTGTTTACAGAAAATATTTACACAAACGATATGAAATGTTGTTTATTACTATTTTTCTATATTTTATATACACATATACAGTCACAGGGAATGTTTCTAGAAGTTCTGAAGCCTGTGGAACTCTTTGAAACATGGTGTCATGCACAGTGGAGTTTTGCACTCCTCACACATAAAACGAGTGTCTCTGCGTTGTTGTGTGCGTTTTTTTGTATGTGCACAGACGTAACACCTCTTCTGAGCCTTTTTCTTCAAAGCAGTAGCAGGCAGTTTTACCAGGAAGTGATCACCATGCTTCAGACGAGCAGGTAGTTGTTCATAATTTGGTGGGCGATCAATTGCAGGTGCTGTTCCTTGGTACTTGAATACTATTTGTCTGATGACAGACAAACAGAATTCGCCGTACTGTGGTTTGTTTCTGGTGCTCATCTTATACATATTATAAGCATTGAACATGGAAATGTCCAGAAGATGGAAAAACAGTTTGATGTACCACTTATAACTCTTGCGAACACAATCAGCAAACCCAATCTGCATGTCACATTTGTCCACTGAACGCATGTTGAAGGTGTAATCAATCACAGCTGCAGGTTTTAGAATGGGTTCATTTCTCTCTCTATGCTGCCTGCCACTGTCTGCCATTTCATTAGGGTGAATTGATGACAACAGTGTGACATCTCGTTTGTCATGCCACCAAAATGCCATGATGTCATTGGCAGCAAACGCCTGCACCTCACCTCTACGAGTGCCAGCGTCAAACCTGGGCATATGTTTCCGATTTGCACGCACTGTGCCACACACATCTGTCATGTTCACTCGCAAAAAATCACTGAGTGAGGGGCTTGTGTACCAGTTATCTGTATATAATATATGCCCCTTACCAAGGTATGGTTCTATCATTGTTCGAACCACATCACCTGAGATGCCCAATAACTTCCTGGTATTTTGCAATGTATAACTTCCAGTGTACACAATAATATCCAATACCAGACCACTGTAACAATCACAAAGCACAAACAACTTTATACCAAAGCGTTTCCTCTTGCTTGGTATGTACTGCTTGAAAGAGAGTCTTCCTTTGAACAGAATCAAAGACTTGTCAATTACAAGCTTCCTGAAGGGATAAAAATGCGTACTGAATTTCTGTTTCAGATACACAAACACATTCCTAATTTTATATAACCTGTCAGTTCTGTCAGGCCTGGTTTTATCTGAGAAGTGAAGCATACGTAACATTAGCACAAATCGATTCACTGGCATTATATCACTGAAACCTGGTGTTGCAATCAGGGGGTCTGTTGACCAGTATGATTTCACTTTGTGCTTATACACATGTGGCATAAGCATTATTGTGGCAAAGAAAAGATACATCTCAGCCACAGTTGCCTCCTTCCACTGGTGTAGACGTGATTTTGGTGAAAGTAATGTGTTTGCCATGGTGTACTCGTAGTATGTGTTGCTTTCCATGACAATACTTTTCATCAGTGGTTCGTCAAAGAATAACTCGAAACATTCCAGTTCAGTGGCATTGTTCCCAAGTGCACAAGATGGCCGTATTCCACTTTGGCTGCCATCAAACTGGTGGGGATTTGGAACAAAATTGACAGCTTCCTGCCAATCCCAGGTGCAGTCTGCTGGTGGGTACTGGACAATGACAGGTGGTTGTGGTTGTGGAGGTTGTGGTTGTGGAGGTTGTGGTTGTGGAGGCTGGTGTGGTGGGCGAGTGGGGGATGGTGGCCTTTGTTCTAGATCAGCTGAGGCAGCGGTGTGGGTGGCAGCGTGGGTGGCAGCATGGCCCACTGCTGGTGCCTCACCGCCGGCACCACTACAACCATGCACATTTTCCATCCCAGTTGCAACAGTATCTTCGTCATTTTCACTGTCTGTTCCTGTTGTACAGCCACGGGATGTACTCCGAGATACACTCCTTCCCCTTGGTATAACATATGGCACACTACCAGAGCGCATATATCGTCATATATACTGACGCTTCACTGGGGAATATTGCACTTCACTATCACTACTGGAACTAGTTTGAAGAGCTTGTAGTTCATATTCACTATCACTATCATCACCCATGCTCTCATCTGAGTCTGGGATTTGGGAAAATAGAAGTTTCCTCTTGGGTTCTGGAACAACTGAACGTGAACAAGAGGGCCCAGCACCAGAGGTGGAAGGCTGAGGGTCGTCTGGGTTTTCCTCACTATTACCGATATTATGGTCATTAGTTTCGGTCAAAACCTCACTAAAACCACGAAACTCATCTTCACTGGCACTTCCATCACTATTAGAACTGTCACTGGGGAACAAAAGTGTCCCAATTCGCCGAGGAGTGAGGACCTTCTTACCGCGAGGCATGGTGGACATTGTTTACTAAGAGGGCATTCCCACAATGCACCACTGGGTCCCAGATTTTTTTTCTACCGCGCACACCGACCACGCAGACCCATTCTCTCACACCTAGGCCTACCAGCCTTTTCGCGCGAGATTTGAGGCCGCTAGAATTTATGCGTACTAGTACGTCAAAAACCCCTACGCGTAAGACGTACTAGTACGACCAAAACCCTCAAAGGGTTAATGGCTAGTTCTATTGCTAACTTAATATATGTTAGTGTAAACTTTTTTTTTTTTTTTTTTTTTTTTTTTTTTTTAACAAGTCGGCCGTCTCCCACCAAGGCAGGGTGACCCAAAAAAGAAAGAAAATCCCCAAAAAGAAAATACTTTCATCATCATTCAACACTTTCACCACACTCACACATTATCACTGTTTTTGCAGAGGTGCTCAGAATACAACAGTTTAGAAGCATACACATATAAAGATACACAACATATCCCTCCAAACTGCCAATATCCCAAACCCCTCCTTTAAAGTGCAGGCATTGTACTTCCCATTTCCAGGACTCAAGTCCGACTATATGAAAATAACCGGTTTCCCGGAAGCCCTTCACTAAATATTACCCTGCTCACACTCCAACAGATCGACAGGTCCCAAGTACCATTTGTCTCCATTCACTCCTATCTAACACGCTCACGCACGCTTGCTGGAAGTCCAAGCCCCTTGCCCACAAAACCTCCTTTACCCCCTCTCTCCAACCCTTTCGAGGACGACCCCTACCCCACCTTCCTTCCCCTATAGATTTATATGCTTTCCATATCATTCTACTTCTATCCATTCTCTCTAAATGAGCAAACCACCTCAACAACCCCTCTTCTGCCCTCTGACTAATACTTTTATTAACTCCACACCTTTTCCTAATTTCCACACTCCGAATTTTCTGCATAATATTTACACCACACATTGCCCTTAAACAGGACATCTCCACTGCCTCCAACCATCTCCTCGCTGCTGCATTTACTACCCAAGCTTCATACCCATATAAGAGTGTTGGTACTACTATACTTTCATACATTCCCTTCTTTGCCTCCATAGATAACTTTTTTGACTCCGCATATACCTCAATGCACCAATCACCTTTTTTCCCTCATCAATTCTATGATTAACCTCATCCTTCATAAATCCATCCACCGACATGTCAACTCCCAAGTAACTGAAAACATTCACTTCTTCCATACTCCTCCTCCCCAATTTGATATCCAGTTTTTCTTTATCTAAATCATTTGATACCCTCATCACCTTACTCTTTTCTATGTTCACTTTCAACTTTCTACCTTTACACACATTCCCAAACTCATCCACTAACCTTTGCAATTTTTCTTTAGAATCTCCTATAAGCACAGTATCATCGGCAAAAAGTAAATGTGTCAATTCCCATTTTGAATTTGATTCCCCAAAATTTAATCCCACCCCTCTCCCGAACACCCTAGCATTTACTTCCTTTACAACCCCATCTATAAATATATTAAACAACAATGGTGACATTACACATCCCTGTCTAAGACCTACTTTTACCGGGAAGTAGTCTCCCTCTCTTCTACACACCCTAACCTGAGCCTCACTATCCTCATAAAAACTCTTTACAGCATTTAATAACCTACCACCTATTCCATATACTTGCAACATCTGCCACATTGCTCCTCTATCCACTCTATCATATGCCTTTTCTAAATCCATAAATGCAATAAAAACTTCCCTACCTTTATCTAAATACTGTTCACATATATGCTTCAATGTAAACACTTGATCTACACATCCCCTACCCACTCTGAAACCTCCTTGCTCATCCGCAATCCTACATTCTGTCTTACCTCTAATTCTTTCAATTATAACCCTACCGTACACTTTTCCTGGTATACTCAGTAAACTTATTACTCTATAATTTTTACAATCTCTCTTGTCCCCTTTCCCTTTATATAAAGGGACTGTACATGCTCTCCGCCAATCCCTAGGTACCTTCCCCTCTTTCATACATTTATTAAACAAAAGTACCAACCACTCCAACACTATATCCCCCCATGCTTTTAACATTTCTGTCATGATCCCATCAGTTCCAGCTGCTTTGCCCCCTTTCATTCTACGTAATGCCTCATGTACCTCCCCCACACTTACATTCTGCTCTTCTTCACTCCTAAAAGATGGTATACCTCCCTGACCAGTGCATGAAATTACTGCCTCCCTTTCTTCTTCGACATTTAAAAGTTCCTCAAAATATTCTCGCCATCTACCTAATACCTCCATCTCCCCATCTAATAACTCCCCTACTCTGTTTTTAACTGACAAATTCATACTTTCCCTAGGCTTTCTTAACTTGTTTAACTCATTCCAAAATTTTTTCTTATTTTCATTAAAATTTCTTGACAGTGCCTCTCCCACTCTATCATCTGCTCTCCTTTTGCACTCTCTCACCACTGTCTTTACCTTTCCTTTACTCTCCATATACTCTGCTCTTCTTATAACACTTCTGCTTTGTAAAAACCTCTCATAAGCTACCTTTTTCTCTTTTATCACACCCTTTACTTCATCATTCCACCAATCACTCCTCTTTCCTCCTGCCCCCACCCTCCTATAACCACAAACTTCTGCCCCACATTCTAATACTGCATTTTTAAAACTATTCCAACCCTCTTCAACACCCCCACGACTCATCTTTGCACTAGCCCACCTTTCTGCCAATAGTCACTTATATCTTACCCGAACTTCCTCCTCCCTTAGTTTATACACTTTCATCTCCGTCTTACTTGTTGTTGCCACCTTCCTCTTTTCCCATCTACCTCTTACTCTAACTGTAGGTACAACTAAATAATGATCCGATATATCAGTTGCCCCTCTATAAACATGTATATCCTGGAGCCTACCCATCAGCCTTTTATCCACCAATACATAATCTAATAAACTACTTTCATTAAGTGCTACATTATACCTTGTATATTTATTTATCCTCTTTTTCATAAAATATGTATTACTTATTACCAAATCTCTTTCTGCACATAGCTCAGTTAAAGGCTCCCCATTTACATTTACCCCTGGCATCCTAAATTTATGTAAAGTAAAAGGACACAAGTGCAACTAATGTGACATTTATTGTGGCAATGTTTCGCTCTCCAGGAGCTTTATCAAGCCATTACAAACAATACATGGACACAGAGGGTATATAAAGGTTCAGAGTGAGGTGCAATACTAGTGAGGTACCATTTCGATGTTCACTAGTGGTAGTAGTAGTAGTGGTAGTGACAAAAGTAATACAATATGGTAGAGCAATTAATTCGTACAAGAGTAAAAGGATATAAAAGCTATTACTTGGGTAACATAAAAATAGGTTGGACAAATATAGACTGGAAAGAGGCAGCTTGTTTCAGTGTTCACTCTCTGTAATGTGCTTTGTGTAGTATAACAGGAGAGACTATGTGATGGCAGGGTTTACTGTTTTCAGGAGGATTCTTGCTAAGACTTCGGAGATGGTGAAGCTGCCGTTGTTTTGTTTAATTGTATTTGAAACAGTGATCAGTGCTGATTCGAGGCACTTGCGTCTGCGGAAATTTCTTTGATCACTAATTGGGCGTCTCTGAATTTCATGAAATGATTGGTGGAATTTCGGTGTTGTACACAGGCGTTGTTCAAGTTATCGTTCCTACATGCGTAAATGTGTTCATTGAGGCGGATGTCGAGGTTTCTTGCTGTTTCACCTACGTAAATCTTGTCACAGCCTCCACAGGATATAGTGTAAACTCCTGCATTGACTGGTATTGACTGTATTACTTTTGTCACTGCCACTACTACTACTACTACTACCACTAGTGAACATCGAAATGGTACCTCACTAGTATTGCACCTCACTCTGAGCCTTTATATACCCTCTGTGTCCATGTATTGTTTGTAATGGCTTGATAAAGCTCCTGGAGATCGAAACGTTGCCACAATAAATGTCACATTAGTTGCACTTGTGTCCTTTTACTTTACATATTGTCGGTAATTCTACCAACTTTATTACACCCTAAATTTACCTACTACTCCCTCCATAACATTTTTACCCACTTTAGCATTGAAATCCCCAACCATCATTACTCTCACACTTGATTCAAAACTCCCCACGCATTCACTCAACATTTCCCAAAATCTCTCTCTCTCCTCTACACTTCTCTCTTCTCCAGGTGCATACACGCTTATTATAACCCACTTTTCACATCCAATCTTTATTTTACTCCACATAATCCTTGAATTAATACATTTATAGTCCCTCTTTTCCTGCCATAGCTTATCCTTCAACATTATTGCTACTCCTTCTTTAGCTCTAACTCTATTTGAAACCCCTGACCTAATCCCATTTATTCCTCTCCATTGACACTCTCCCACCCCCTTCAGCCTTGTTTCACTTAGCCTTTTGACTGTCGCGGCCGTATATATACGTCTTACGAGGTACCGTGTTTGACGTGTATATACTCATAAATTTTAGCGGCTTCAAATCAAGCAGGAGAAAGCTGGTAGGCCCACATGTGAGAGAATGGGTCTGTGTGGTCAGTGTGCACCATATAAAAAAAATCCTGGAGCACGCAGTGCATAATGAGAAAAAAAAAACTCCGACCATTTTTTTTTTAATTAAAATGCCGACTTTGTGGTCTATTTTCATATAGTATTTATGGTTGTATTCTCGTTTTCTTGGTCTCATTTGATAGAATGGAAAACATATTATAGAAATAGAGGTAATTTTGATTGATTTTACTGTAAAAAGAACCTGGAAATGGAGCTCAAAGTAGGGAAAATGTTTGATTTTTGCCGATGTTCAAAAGTAAACAAATGATGTCATTGTCCAATAAATGTCCAACTAGCCATTCTAATATGCAGTCATGAATGGGTTGATGTTATTTATACAATTATTACAGTATTTCAGTAGTCTGCATAATAGTAAGTCTTCTATTTTTTGTTTGAATAAAAATTCAAAATAGAAAGCAAGAGTAATATCAGAGGGGGCTGGAGACATGACTGATGAGCAAAGAAAATGTTATTTTAAAGCCAGGAATGTCTGCATTATTCATTCTGGACCTTATTTTGAAATTGTCATATTTTTTAATTTTTGTGAAATTGGCCAAATTGCAAATTTCTGACCACATTATTGGGTAGTTGAAATTGGTAAATGGGCAATTTCTTGTACTCAATCGATAGAAAAAATGGAGTTCTAAAGAAATAGCTACGAGTTTGGTCGATTGGAACAAGGGAATTAGCCAAAAATAGGGCTCAAAGTGGGCGAAATCGCCGATTTGTAAATATCGCCGCTGTCGCTAACTTCGCGAGAGCACAATTTCGTCAGTTTTCCATCAAATTTCGTTTTTTTGGTGTCATTACAATTGGGAAAAGATTCTCTATCATTTCATCAGAAATTTTTTTTTTTTTTTTTTTTAAATTTTGCGACATCAGGAGACACCTCAGGATTGGGGGTTGCGACAGTCAAGGGGTTAAAGCCAGGACATCCAGCTTCTTCTCATTCATAACATCCACAATCATCTCTTTCTTATCATTTGCACAACATCCACGCACATTCAGACTTCCCACTTTGACAATTTTCTTCTTCTTGTTCTTTTTAGTAATCTTTGCAGGAAAAGGGGTTACTAGCCCATTGTTCTCGGCATTTTAGTTGACTTTTACAACACGCATGGCTTACGGAGGAAAGATTCTTATTCCACTTCCCCATGGATATAAAAGGAAAAGTACAGTGGACCCCCGCATACCGTTGGCATCACATAACGTTAAATCCGCATACCGATACATTTTATCGCTAAGATTTTGCCTCACATACCGCTAAAAAACCCGCTCAACACTATTCGTCCGAGACGCGTCTAATGTGCGGCCTGAGCCAGCCTCGCATGTTCCGCCGGTGGCATTGTTTACAAGCCAGCCTCCGCGGTAACATCCAAGCATACAATCGTAACATTTCGTATTATTACAGTGTTTTTGGTGATTTTATCTGCAAAATAAGTGACCATGGGGCCCAAGAAAGCTTCTAGTGCCAACTCTGTGGTAAAAAGGGTGAGAAATATTGTCGAAATACTGTGGTACCATGGTCAACTGCTGATGCTGCTGCTGCTGTAGCACTGTCAGCTGCTGCTGCTGCTGTAGCACCATCAGCTGCTGCTGCTGCAGCTGTAGCACCATCAGCTGCTGCTGCTGCTGCTGTACCACCATCAGCTGCTGCTGCTGCTACTGCTGCTGCTGTAGTACTGTCTGCTGCTGCTGCTGCTGCTGCTGCTGTAGTACCATCTGCTGCTGCTGTAGCATCGTCTGCTGTTGCTGTAGCACTGTCAGCTGCTGCTGCTGCTGCACTGTCAGCTGCTGCTGCTGCACTGTCAGCTGCTGCTGCTGCTGTAGCACTGTCAGCTGCTGCTGCTGTTGTACCACCATCAGCTGCTGCTGCTGCTGTACCACCGTCAGCTGCTGCTGCTGCTGCTGCTGTAGTACCATCTGCTGCTGCTGTAGCATTGTCTGCTGCTGCTGTAGCACTGTCAGCTGCTGCTGCTGTAGCACCGTTGTTGGTGTGGCTTATTGAGAATACCAAGAAACAATTAACCCCAGAGGGTTAGCCACCCAGGATAACCCAAAAAAGTCAGTGTCATCGAAGACTGTCTAACTTATTTCCATTGGGGTCCTTAATCTTGTCTCCCAGGATGCAACCCACACCAGTCGACTAACACCCAGGTGAACAGGGAAAAACGCCTTGAACTAGTGCTCATATTGGTGAATTTAAAGCCAGCAAAGGTTGGTTTGAGAGATTTAAGAATCGTAGTGGCATACACAGTGTGATAAGGCCTGTTCTGGAAGAAAATGCCAAACGATCTACAGTACTCAGGAGGAAAAGGCACTCCCAGGACACAGTGTCTCGTCAGCCATTGCTGCATCTTCAATAAAGGTAAGTGTCATTTATTCTTCATTTAGTAGAGTAGTACATGCACAATATATATTGTGCATGTACTACTCTACTATTGTGCATGTATCCTTCTCTTTGTGTGTAGGAAAATGTATATTTCATGTGGTAAAAAGTTTTTTTTTGTGCTTTTGGGTGTCTTGCACAGATTAATTTGATTTCCATTATTTCTTATGGGGAAAATTCATTCGCATAACGATAATTTCGCATAACAATGAGCTCTCAGGAACGGATTAATATCATTATGCAGGGGTCCACTGTAATAAGACCAAGAACTATTAAGATAAAATCCAAGAAAACTCAGATGAGTGTGTATAAATAAATGTGTACATGTATGTGTAGTGTGACCTAAGTGTTAGTAGAAGTAGCAAAACATACCTGTAATCTTGCATATTTATGAGACAGACAAAAGACATCAGCAATCCTACCATCATGTAAAACAATTACAGGCTTTCGTTTTACACTCACTTGGCAGGACGGTAGTACCTCCCTGGGTGGTTGCTGACTACTACTACTACTACTACTACTACTACTACTACTACTACTACTACTACTACTACTACTACTACTACTACTACTACCACTACCACTACTACTACTACTACCACTACTACTACTACTACTACTACTACTACTACTACTACTAGTACTACTACTACTAGTACTACTACTACTAGTACTACTACTACTAGTACTACTAGTACTACTAGTACTAGTACTACTAGTACTAGTACTACTAGTACTAGTACTACTAGTACTAGTACTACTAGTACTACTAGTATTCTACTACTACTACTACTACTACTACTACTACTACTACTACTACTACTACTACTACTACTACTACTACTACTACTAGTACTACTGGCATTGATATGCATTTATAAATTGAAAAAATGGTGTTCTGCTTTCCGGTGATGTCAGCTCTCAGGCAGTAGCCTGGAACCTAACTTGCGGTATAAGTGGGGCCCTACTGTACTTGATGTAAAAAAGTAATTGCAGGTGAAAGTATCTGGCCAATTTTTGTCTGAATTCTCTTAATGAAAGGTCTGCTAACGAGAGGTTTTACTGTAATGTGATAACTCTCCCTTTGTATATTCTGCAGGTACAGATGTATCAATTATCACGTTTACTTCATGACCGGCTACTGAATTTATATGACCACTTTGAGAGCCATGAAGTAACACCACAACTCTTTGCTGCTCCGTGGTTCCTCACCCTTTATGCCTCACAGTTCCCTCTGAGCTTTGTCTGCCGAGTATTTGGTGAGTTTTTCGTAGAAAATGATTCTTATATTTTGGCAAATTTGTGATTCATGTGTTTGAAAATTTTATGGTCTTGGTTGAGCGTGAACTGTAGCTGAAGCTTGAGAGAGGTCTCTGATCCAGCTTCTATGGAAGATTGACCTGGTTGGCTGTTATTACCAACAGGTTGGTAATAACAGCCAACCCCCATCACAATCAGAAATACAGTGTTTTTGAAGAAGGTAACATCTTCGAATATTTCCAAGTCAGAAGTTCAATTTCTTGAAATTCTTAAAAGGTGTGTTTTGAATATTCTTCTATAATTATAAACTGTATTGGCTGGGTTACTTTTGCCTCATTCTTTTTCCATCCTCATTTTTTTTTAACACATTGGTCATCAACCACTGAGGTACGGTGACCCAAAAAAGAAACACTTTCACCATCATTCACTCCATCACTGTCTTGCCAGAGGCATGCCGATACTACAATTTAGATGCCTATCTTAGCTGCAAATATCCTTCAGAGCACATGCACTGTACTTCACATATCCAGGACTTGAGTAATGCTAACTGGTTCCCTTAAATCCTTTCATAAATTTTACCTTGCCCCCACTCCAGCAGTATATCAAGTCATTAAGACCACTTTCATTCCTATCTAACACACTCGCACTTGCCTGTTGGATGTCTAAGCCCTTCACATACAAAAACCTTTAATCCCTCCTTCCAACCCTTCTGTAATGACCTCTACCTCTCCTTCCCTCTACTACAGATTTATACACCCTCCAGATCATCTTATTTTAATCCATCTTAATCTCCAAACCACAAATTCCCTGCATTACATTCACACCACACATTGCCCTGAGACATGATATTTCAACTGCCTCCACCCTCCTCCTTGTTGCAATGTTTAAAACCCATTCTTCACACCCATGTACCTGTGTACCTGTCTACCATCTTACTATCATATTATAACCAAGTCATTGCCATTGTTATTTTTTACTTATTATTTTTTGGTACTTTGTGAATTTTATTTTGTCAGTATAAATCTAGTTATACTCTTGATCTTGTTAACAACCTATATCAGACCCTAGTGCAATTGCAAGTACCATTTTAATTTGTTTTTTTTTTGTATTACAAGTTTATACCTAGTTGTACTTAAGCTCATTCTAGCTCAATACATAGACACCTAAACTGAACATTAAAATGGTATAAAATACCGACAGGTTGTTAGGTAAGACACACATGCAACAGTTAGGTATCTTTATTTCGAAACGTTTCGCCTACACAGTAGGCTTCTTCAGTCGAGTACAGCAAAGTTGATTTAAGCAGAAGATACTTGAAGACGATGTAATCAGTCCATCACCCTTGAAGTTTTGAAGTGGTCAGTCCCTCAGTCTGGCGAAGAGTATTGTTCCATAGTCTGAAACAATATGGAGTTGAAGTGACAGGATGGAGCATTATATAACGCCAGGAGGTGAGAATGTAGTCGTTGGAAGGTCGGGTCCCCCTCAAATCCAGCCATTCTCACTAGTAGAAATTGACAAAGTTGATTTCAGGTCTGTACCAAGATCCCCTTGTGTTGCAGTGTCTGACAGAGTGAATATTAAAATGGTATAAAATACCGACAGGTTGTTAGGTAAGACACATGTGCAACAGTTACGTATCTTTATTTCGAAACATTTCGCCTACACAGTAGGCTTCTTTAGTCGAGTACAGAAAAGTTGATTGAAGCAGAAGATACTTGAAGACGATGTAATCAGTCCATCACCCTTGAAGTTTTGAGGTGGTCAGTCCCTCAGTCTGGAAAAGAGTATTGTTCCATAGTCTGAAACAAGATGGAGTTGACTGCAACAAAAGGGTATCTTGGTACAGACCTGAAATCAACTTTGTCAACTTCTACTAGTGAGAGTGGCTGGATTTGAGAGGGACCTGACCTTCCAACGACTACATTCTCACCTCCTGGCGTTATATAAGGCTCCATCCTGTCACTTCAACTCCATATTGTTTCAGACTATGGAACAATACTCTTCTCCAGACTGAGGGACTGATCACCTCAAAACTTCAAGGGTGATGGACTGATTACATCGTCTTCAAGTATCTTCTGCTTCTATCAACTTTTCTGTACTCGACTGAAGAAGCCTACTGTGTAGGCGAAACGTTTCGAAATAAAGATACCTAACTGTTGCATATGTGTCTTGCCTAACAACACCTAAACTAACTATACCTAGTTGTACTTTAGCTCATTCTAGCTCAATACATAGACAACACTAAATTCATTATATTAGACCTTAGTGCAATTACAAGAGTGAGTCTGGTGCCACTTGTAATTTGTTTTTGTTTTTTATAGTATTAGTTTATACCTAGTTGTACTTTAGCTCATTCTAGCACAACACATTGACAATATCAATTTCATTATGTTTATTAGTGACTATACTCTATATGACCAAAGTGCTTTAGCGGCATACTTATCCAAACCTCCCACCACTACAGAAATCAGTGTTAGAACTCACCACATAATACAGGATATAAACAACCACTACTTAAACCTAAAAGATGAATGATCATGTTGACCCTGATCTAAACCTCCATAATCTAACACACAATCAAAACTTATTGGAAAGTAACTTCCTTTATTACACAGCATCACAAGCCAGCACTATCCTGAACACTGCTCAAAGTCTATCAGTTCTTAACTACAACATCAGGTCCTTAAGCAAACACTATGATGACCTCCTGGCACTCCTTGAGTCACTAAAGACACCCTTCTCCTGCATTATTCTTACTGAGACCTGGCTTCAGCAGGACACAATTGATATCTACCCACTACCAGGATACACAGCAATCCACAACTGCAGACCATACCAAGTTGGGGGTGGTACTGTAATCTATTACTCTAACCAACTGTCTTGTTTAGCACTAATTGCTTTAGTGATGAATATGGGGAATACATTTTTGCTAATTTTACTGTAAAAAACCTCAAGACGCCTATAACAATTGGTGCCATATACCGGATACCCCACACAAACATCCCAAACTTCAGTGAGAATCTAAAGTCACTAATAACAAACAGACAAATGAACAAGCACCACCTTCTCTTAGCTGGAGACTTCAATATCAACCTTGGCCTTCCAGATGATCAGACTGTAACTGATTTCATCAACAATATGAACAACACACTTCTCATACCAACAGTAACTAAACCAACCAGGCTGACTGAGACAAGTGCAACCATAATAGACCACATATGGACCAATATACTAGCCCCCCTTAAATCAGGGATAATCACAGACAGCACTACTGACCACTACCCAACTTTCCTCTTAACAAACATTAGTAAACCACCACTGGAATACAACAAAGTTTCATTTAGACTCCATGACGAGGCCTCAATAAGGAATTTCACAGCAAACCTAGAGACCGTTGACTGGCCTACAGAATTCTCCAATGCCAATGGTATTGACGAATGGACAGACATTTTTCTTAACAAGATACTTAGACTATACAACCAACATTGTCCTATAAAAACGAAACAGATCACGAATAAACGGCTTGGTTGCGCATGGCTAACCAGCAGCATTCTGAAATTCATTGATAAGAAACACCAATATGAAAAGCAATATAGACAGGGCTTAATACACAAAGATATTCTTAAACAATATTCAACAGTTCTCACCAAATTAACCCCTTCAGGGTCCAAGGCCAAAATCTGAAGTGGTGCTCCAGTGTCCAAGAAATTTAAAAAAAAAAAAAAAAAAAAATTATTTTTTCTTACAGAATTAAAGAGCATATTTTTGTTAAGGTAATAAGACAAAAAAAAAAATTCTGATCAGTACTTACCGAGATACAGTGCCAAGAAGTTTGTCAAAAATGATGTGGTGGCGGCAACATCGACGAATTCCACATACTCGCATTACATTATTTTGCGGTTTTTACATTTTTTTCTTTTCTTTTCCAATTTTTTTCTATTCCTACTAACATTTGGGGCCTGAGAGACCAATACTGTATATAATGTATATATATATATATAAACTCACTGTATTGAACACAATAACTGCACTAAAATTATTATCATATTATTGTTTACCACTGTTGTTTATTACAATAAACATGCACAAATATTGTATAATACTAATGTTCTATCATATATTTACATATTTACAATCACTGGACATGGTTTTAGAACTGCTGGAGCTTGTGGAACTCCTTGAAACAAGGCACCATGCACAGAGGCACCTTACATTCCTCACACATAAACCGAGTGTCTTTGCGTCTTTGTTGCCGTTGTTTTGTTTGTGCACAGACGATGCATCTCTTCTGAGCAAATTTCTTCTGAGTTGAAGGAAGTTGTATTATGAAATGATCACCTTCCCTCCTCAAACGCTTAGGTATATCCTGAGGAATTCAAGGACCTTGTTGTATAGCAGGTGTTCTTACCTGGTACTTCATTATGAGTTGTCTGACAACAGACAAACAAAATTCACCATACGGTGGTCTGTTGCCAGTCTTTATTTGGTACATATTATATGCATTGAGCATTGAAATGTCCATGAGATGGAAGAAAAGTTTCATGTACCACTTGTAACTCTTATGAACACAGTCAACAAAACCAATCTGCATGTCACATTTGTCAACCAAGTGCATCTTTTGTGTATAATGAATCACTGTCACTGGTTTTCGAATACATTCATTAGTCACTCGATCAACTTTGCCACTGTCTTGCATTTCATTACGGTGAATGGTTGTCAACAATGTGACATCTCGTTTGTCATGCCACCGTAATGCCATGATGTCATTGGCAGTTAACACCTGCACGTCATCACCACGAGCACCTGCGTTGAGCCTGGGCATATGTTTACGATTAGAACGCACTGTGCCACACACATCTGTCTTGTTCACTCGCATGAAATCACTGAGTAATGGGCTTGTGTACCAGTTATCGGTATATAATGTATGCCCCTTACCAACATAAGGTGCCATCATGTTTCTCACTATGTCACCTGAGATACCCAATAACATCTAGGTATCTTTCAATGTTTTACTACCCGTGTATACAACAATATCCAACACCAGGCCACTGTCACAATCACAGAGTACAAACAGTTTTATACCAAAGCGTTTCCTCTTGCTCGGTATGTACTGCTTGAATGACAGTCTACCTTTGAACAAAATCAAAGACTCGTCATTTACAAGATTCTTGAATGGATAAAAGTATATCCTGAACTTTTGTTTGAGATACATGAAAACAATCTTGTATAACCTGTCACTTCTGTCAGGCCTGGTTTTGTCAGAGAAGTGCAACATACGTAAGAGTAAGATAAACCTGTTCACTGGTATGATTTCACTGAAGACCGGGGTAGAAATTAGCCAATCTGTGGACCAGTATGCTTTTATATTATGCTTATACACATGAGGCATAAGCATTATTGTTGCAAAAAGCAAATACATTTCTGCAACAGTCGTCTCTTTCCACCTGTGTAGTCTTGATTGTGGTGATAAGATCGTATTTGCCATGGTGTACTCAAAATACTTATTACTTTCCCTGACAATAGTTTCCATCAATGGCTGGTCAAAGAATAATTCAAAGAATTCCAGTTCATTGGCCGTGGTTCCAAGGGGACAAGTAGGTAGAATTCCACTTTGAGAATCATCAAAGTGGTGAAGCTTGGGAACAAAATTGGGATTTTGCTGCCAATCCCACATACGGTTTGCTGGTGGATACTGGACATCATAGGCTGGTTGTGCGGGTGGTTGTGGTTGTGGTGGGCTTGTGGCTGACGCTCCGCTTTGTCCTTGAACTGACGAGTCAGCAGCGTGGGTCCCAGCGTGGGCTGGTGAGTCATGCATAGAGGTGCCACTACCATCACCACTAACACCATCCACTGATGCCTGTGGTCTATCCATGCCAAGTGTAGCCACATCATCCTCACTATCACTACCTAAAACTGGTGTAGGGCCACGGGATGTACTCCGGGATGTACTCCGTCCCCTGGGCACAGCATAGGGTACACTACCCGAGCGCATGCGGCGGCGAACATACCGACGCTTCACTGGTGAATATGATTCCTCACTATCACTACTCGAATGATCGTGGAGCGCAATAAAATCACAATCCACATCACTATCATCATCATTACTGAAGTCAGAGGCCTGGCCACGCGAAAATATTAGTTTTCTCTTGCGTTGATGAACAACCGACCGTGAGTCATGAGTGCCCACACCAGAGGTAGAAGGTTGAGGATCGTCAGATTTTTCTGCACTATTATCGATATCCTGGTCATTCTTTTCGGTCACTAACTGATCAAAGCCGTAGAATTCGTCTTCATTTCCACTTCCATCAGTGTCAGAACTATCAGATAGGAAGAGGAGAGTCCCAATTTTCCGGGGAGTGAGAGCTGACTTGCGACGAGGCATGGTGAACAAGGGTAACTGAGCCGGCGTTCCCACAATGCTATGCGGGTGCCTAAATTTTTTGTTTATGGCGCACACCCACCACGCAGACCCGTTCTTTCACATGTAGGCCTATGAGCGTTTTCGCGCTAAATTTGACAGCGCTAGAATTTTGGCATAGATCTATGGTTTGGACACTCAACGTAAAGCCGTAGATCTACGGGACGGACCCTGAAAGGGTTAATAAAGAAAGCCAAACAACTGTACTACTCCAGCAGATTCACTGACACAAGAGGAGATATAAAAAAGACCTGGAAAACACTTTCCCAGATTCTGCGGATGCACAAACTGAAAAAAAAAAAGAATATTGTTCTAACTAAACCTCATGAAACACCACTGCATCCCACTGATACAGCTAACATGATAAACGACTTCTTCTCAAACATAGGATCTAATCTCTCCAGTAAGGATCTAATCTCTCCAGTAAAATCCTACATACCAATGCCCGTGCCGGGGACTACCTAGATGGGAATTTCCCAAATTCCTTCTATCTTGTACCAACTGAGCCCACGGAAGTCACTGTGATCATAAAGTCACTTAAAAATAACTCGGGGGAATCTGTCTCTCACCCCACCATTATTGTACAAGCGAGCGGCCCATGTCCTTTCGCATGCTACTACATTACTTTTTAACAAGTCACTAGAAATTAGCACTTTACCGACACTACTCAAGACAGCAAGGGTTACACCAGTACATAAAGGTGGTGATCCTACAGACGTAAACAACTACAGTGGTCCCTCGATAATCGTAGTTCTCTAGAATCGTAGATTTCGAAAATGATAGGGATATTTTTGCATAAACATAGGCTCACTAACCGTAGATTGACTCGCAAATAGTAGTTCGTCTGGGACAGGTACACACAGCCCTGAGCCCCCCCCACACTCCTTTCCCAGCCGGTGTGCCATTGTTTATCAGTGAGTGAGGATGATTCCACGAGTTCATACGATACATTTCATAATATTCCATTCGTTTTAGTGTTTGCAACTGCTAAATAAGTCACCATGGCTCCAAAGAAAGCTTCTAGTGCCAGCCCTTTGGTAAAGAATGTGAGAAACACATATAATTTAAGAAAAAGTTTGTAGAAAAATATGAAGGTGGTGGTGGTGGTAGAGTGGAAGCAGTTGTGATAGTGGTTGATGGTGGTAGTGATGGTTGTAGCAGTTGTAATAGTGGTAATAGTTGTAATAGTAGTTGTAATACTGGTTCTTATGTTATTGAGGCTAGGACTTTGGGTAGTTTCAAATTTAGGTTGGATAAATATATGAGTGAGAGGGGTTGGATTTGAGTGGGACTTGCAAATGAGTGGATAGAGTTAAGAGAGCTTATTTCTTGGGTAGCATTGAAAATTGGGTTGGGCAAATGTTTTGTTAGTGGGATGGATTGTTAAGGACCTGCCTAGTATGGGCCAACTGGCCTGCTGAAGTGATCCTCCATTCTTATGTTCTTAAGGTGGTAGCATTGTAATAGTATTAGAAGGTGGTAGTGGTGGTAGAGGGTGTCTTCTTTAGTGATTCAGCAATTCTACCAACTCCTCCAATGTTGTTGGAGTTATATAGGGGCTACAGAAAACACCGCTGCCTCAGCTGCTGCTTCACCACCATTATGGACGGCTTACTCTCAGTGGCCCTTATATACAGTGGTGACCTGTACTTAACTCAGTGGTGACCTGTACTTAACTCTGTGAAGAAGTGTCTTGTGTGCTCCCGTGGACTGAACCAAGATGCCCTCCATCGAGCAACTTTACCAGCAGCTTAAGGAAGAATTGAGGGTAGCGAAGATGGAGATACGGCGATTGACCGAGGAGAACAAGAGGATTCGTAGTAGTCCTCCTGTTTCGAGTCCTCAGGTCAAGAAGGGATCGTGGTCAGTTCCTGGACAGCAGGGGACGAAGTTGACGATCAAGAAGACGAATGGAAAGCCAGAAACGATGAAGAAGAAAGAGACTGCTGTAGAAACTCTTGTGGAAACCTCCAACGCATTCTCAGTGCTACCCGACGAATGTGAGTCGACTACTGGGATTGTCACGACGAACGACAACAAGGAAGGTAAGAATATTGTTGTTGTTGGGGATAGCCAGGTTAGATACATGGATAGGGCATTCTGCTTGAAGGACAGGAGTAGGAGACAGAGGGTATGTTTTCCTGGGGCTGGGATGGAGGACATTGTTAGCCGGCTTGACAACATCATGAACGGTAATGGGATCAATCCTATTATTTTTCTCAGTGCTGGAGGCAATGATGTAGGCAAGTGTAGAAGTGAGGATTTAGTTAGAAAGTTCAGGACAGCTATAGACATAATTAGGAAGAAGGGGGGGCGCCCTGTTACATGTGGCATTTTGCCAAGAAGAGGTGTTGGTAATGAATGGTTGTCCAGAGCAATTGGTATTAATTGTTGGCTGGGTAAACACTGTAAGGATAATGCAGTACCATTCATTGACAACTGGGACAACTTCTATGGCTGAAATGACATGTACGCCAGGGATGGGGTTCACTTATCCAGGGCAGGTGTGGGTTTTCTTGCTAACTCAGTTGAGGGGGTTGTTAGGACTTTAAACTAGGATTAGTTAGAGGTATGGGTTTAGAAATGATAAATAATGAGTATGGATATATTGACTTATGCTCTGATATTAAGAATCTTAATAGTTACTGTCATGGAGTAACTCTGGGTAATGATAATTTCAGAAATTGTGTAAAAACAAAGATCAATAGGAAAAATGTGCAGAAGAAAAAACATAAGATGGTATTTTATGCTAACAGTCAAAGTGCAAGAAATAAAATTAATGAAATACGTTTGGTAGCATGTGCTGGGAACTTTGATATCATTGCATTAACTGAAACGTGGTATGATTTAAAGAGTCGGGATATGACTGCTGAGTGTAATATTCAGGGATTTAAGTTGTTCAATGTGGATAGATCTAATGGGAAGGGGGAGGAGTTGCATTATATGTTCGAGAAAATATTAATTGTTGCATAAAAACAGGTATAAAAATAGATGGAGCAGTAACAGAATCTGTTTGGGTAGAGTTCGTATAGGGTCAAGAAAAGCTAATTCTAGGTGTAATATACCGACCTCCAGGCTTGGATCACGATAGAGGGAGACTTCTTTGGGATGAAATTGTTAGGGCTTCTAGACACAATAACATAGTCATAGTAGGGGACTTTAACTTTAGTCAAATTGACTGGAATTCTTTGACAGGTAATCTAGAGTCCAGTGACTTTATGGAAACAGTTCAGGACTGTTTTCTGAAGCAGAGCGTAACAGAGCCTACCAGGGGTAATAATTTGCTAGACCTAGTCTTGTCAAATAAGAAAACACTCGTGAATAATCTGGAGATCACTGAAGAGCTTGGTGCAAGTGATCACAAATCCATCACTTTTAGCATTAACTGGGAATGCAAGAATAATGATAATACAGTAAAAATCCCTGATTTTCACTCTGCCGATTATAATGGACTTAGGGAACACCTGTCTAATCTTGATTGGGGTTATCTAGCTAATGATTTTATTGATGATGATCATACTTATGATTATGAAGGGATCTGCTTTTATGATTGTTTTCTTAAAAATGTACATGCCCAGAGTATATACATTCCCCAGAGAGAAATTAGGTCTAATAATAATGATCCCAAATGGGTTAACAGGAGGCTAAAGCATCTGTTAGGGGAGAAAAGGGGAATTTATAGGCGCATCAGAAGAGGAGAGGTTAACCTTACTGACCAATATGTTCAGCTTAAAAGGGAAGTAAAAAAGGGGATTAGAAGGGCTAAACGTGACTATGAAATTAGAGTTGCTAATGAATCAAAGACTAATCCAAAGGGGTTCTTTCAAGTGTATAGGACGAAGGTGAAGGAAAAAGTAGGACCTCTGAAAATTGGGAATGGACAGCTGACGGATAATGAACTGGAAATGTGTTCCTTATTTAATGACTATTTTTTGTCAGTTTTTACACAGGAAGATGTAAATGAGATTCCAGTAATTAACAATTATTTAGTTCCTGATGAATTTAAGTTAACTAATATTACTGTCACGAGGGACATGGTTATTAAACAGATAGACAAACTGAAGCAAAATAAGTCATCGGGACCCGATGAGCTGTTTTCCAGGGTACTTAAGGAACGCAAGATGGAGCTTAGTCAGCCATTAACGAGTGTATTCAATGCGTCCATCCTTACCGGTGTTGTGCCAGAGTTGTGGAAGATGGCTAATGTGGTTCCTATATTCAAATCAGGGGATAAGTCCACTCCTTCAAATTACCGTCCAATAAGCCTGACATCTATATTGGGCAAGTTATTAGAATCAGTTATAGCTGACATTATAAGAAGTCACCTTGAAGAGCATAACTTGATAAATGAATCTCAGCATGGATTCACGAGAGGTCGTTCCTGCCTGACAAACTTACTGACGTTCTTCAATAGAACATTTGAGGCAGTTGACAGTGATAAGGAATATGATATTGTTTATTTTGATTTTAGTAAAGCTTTCGATAGAGTACCTCACAAGAGACTCTTAAGAAAAGTGGCAGCTCATGGTATAGGAGGTAAAGTTCTAGCATGGATTGAGGCATGGCTTACCAATAGAAAGCAGAGAGTTACAATTAATGGAGTGAAATCTGAATGGGGATTAGTCACTAGTGGCATTCCACAAGGATCAGTTGTAGGCCCTCTCTTGTTCATAATTTACATTAATGACCTTGATGAAGGGATTACTAGTGACATGAGTAAGTTTACTGATGATACAAAGATAGGCCGTATAATTCACTCTGAGGAGGATATCAATGAACTCCAGGACGATTTGGACAAATTAATGTCTTGGTCTGAAAAATGGCAGATGAAGTTCAATGTGGATAAGTGTAAGGTACTTGCCCTTGGTAATGAAAATAACCCTTGAAGCTATAATCTAGGTGAAGTAGAGCTTGATCATACAGAATGTGAAAAAGACTTGGGAGTCATGGTAAGCAGAAATCTAAAGCCAAGACAGCAGTGCCTTGGTGTGTGCAACAAGGCCAACAGAGTATTTGGATTTATCTCAAGAAGTATAAGTAACAGAAGTCCAAAAGTTATTTTACAGCTCTATACATCACTAGTGAGGCCTCATTTAGATTATGCTGCTCAGTTTTGGTCCCCTTACTACAGGATGGACATAGACTCATTAGAGAACATACAGAGAAGAATGACTAAAATGATTTACTGTGTAAGGAACCTCCTGTATGAAGATAGACTTGAAGCCTTAAATCTCCACTCTCTGGAGAGGCGTAGAATGAGGGGAGATATCATTGAAGTGTATAAGTGGATGACAGGCATAAACAAGGGAGATATTAATAAAGTACTGAGGGTGTCGAACCAGGTAAGAACCAGAAATAATGGATATAAGTTGGATAAATTTAAGGGCATTGTTTAAGGGCAATGTGTGGTGTAAATATTATGCAGAAAATTCAGAGTGTGGAAATTAGGAAAAGGTGTAGAGTTAATAAAAGTATTAGTCAGAGGGCAGAAGAGGGGTTGTTGAGGTGGTTTGGTCATTTAGAGAGAATGGATCAAAGTAGAATGACATGGAAAGCATATAAATCTATAGGGGAAGGAAGGCGGGGTAGGGGTCATCCTTGAAAGGGTTGGAGAGAGGGGGTAAAGGAGGTTTTGTGGGCAAGGGGCTTGGACTTCCAGCAAGCGTGCGTGAGCGTGTTAGATAGGAGTGAATGGAGACGAATGGTACTTGGGAGCTGACGATCTGTTGGAGTGTGAGCAGGGTAATATTTAGTGAAGGGATTCAGGGAAAGCGGTTATTTTCATATAGTCGGACTTGAGTCCTGGAAATGGGAAGTACAATGCCTGCACTTTAAAGGAGGGGTTTGGGATATTGGCAGTTTGGAGGGATATGTTGTGTATCTTTATATGTGTATGCTTCTAAACTGTTGTTTTCTGAGCACCTCTGCAAAAACAGTGATAATGTGCGAGTGTGGTGAAAGTGTTGAATGATGATGAAAGTATTTTCTTTTTTGGGGATTTTCTTTCTTTTTTGGGTCACCCTGCCTCGGTGGGAGACGGCCGACTTGTTAAAAAAAAAAAAAATTAGATTTAGAAAGGACATAGGTAAGTACTGTACTGGTTTTCTAACAGAGTTGTAGATGCGTGGAACAATCTTCCCAGTGGGGTGATAGAGGCTAGGACCTTGGGTAGCTTTAACCCTTTGACTGTTTTCGACGTATAAATACGTCTTACGAGCCAATGTTTCTGACGTATATATACTCAATAATTCTAGCGGCTTCAAATCAAGTGGGAGAAAGCTGGTAGGCCCACATGTGAGAGAATGGGTCTGTGTGGTCAGTGTGCACCACATAAAAAAAATCCTGCAGCACACATTGCGTAATGAGAAAAAAAAAACTCTGATCGTTTTTTTGGAATAAAACGCCGACTTTGAGGTGTATTTTCGTATAGTATTTATCGTTGTATTCGCGTTTTCATGGTCTTAGGTGATAAAATGGAAAACATATTACAGAAATAGAGATGATTTTCATTACTTTTACGATGAAAACGACCTTGAAACTGAGCTCAAAGTAGCGGAAATGTTCGATTTTTACCAATGTTCAAGAGTACATAAATCACACCACACGTCCAATACACGTCAACTGGGGAGTCTAATATTCTTTCACTAGTGCACTGATATTATTTATACCATTTTTGCAATAATGCAGTCGTCTGCATAACAGTAAATTTTGTATTTTTTTGTATGAATAAAAAATCAAAATAGAAAGCAATAATAATATAAGAGGGGCCTAGAGATGTGACTAATGAACAGAGCATATGATATTTTAGTGCCACGAATGTCTACCTTGTTTATTCTGGACCCTATTTTGAAATTGGCATCTTTTTTATTTTGCGTGAAATTGGCCAAATTGCCAATTTCTGACCACCATATTGGGTAGTCCAAATTAGTAAATGGGAGGTTTCTTGTACTCAGCTGATAGATAAAATGGAGTTCTAAAGAAATAGCTATGAGTTTGGTCAACTGGAACAATGGAATTGGCTGAAAATTGGGCTCAAAGTCGGCGAAATCGCCGATACGCATATGTCGCCGAGACCGCTAACTTCGCGGGAGCATAATTCCACGAGTTTTCGACCAAATTTCGAACTTTTGGTGTCATTACCATCGAGAAAAGATTCTCTTATCATTTCATAAGAAAAAATAATTTTTTTTTTTTTCAAAAATTGAGCGACATAGAATGACAGTTTCAGAGAGGGGCCTGAAACAGTCAAAGGGTTAAGAAGAGACTGGACAAATATATGAGTGGGAGGGGCTGGGTTTGATTGGTGTCATGGGGTACGGGAATTATTTCTTAGGTAGCTTTAGATAGAGGTCGTTTTGATAAGGACCTGCCTCGTATGGGCCAGTAGGCCTTCTGCAGTGTTCCTACATTTTTATGTTCTTTTGTTCTTTTGTTCTTATACCCAACAACAACACAACACCTCTCGTGACATACATAATGACTTATTTTATTCATTCTAGAGTATATTCCATGTTTCTCTGTTATTAGTATTGTTTATTATGTCATATTAGTTGAATTGTGATAGATAAATAAGCTGTAGAGTTGATATTAGTGTCATATTCTCCAACAATAAACTTGCCATCCCTCCCTCACACAAACAAGTCTCCAATAAGAACACAAGAAAGGAGGAACAATACAGTAGGCCTATTGGCCCATACTAGGCAGATCCTTTACAATCCTTCCCACTAAGAACATAATGGAAGAACACTGCAGGTCTACTGGCCCATACAAGGCAGGCCCTTATCAAAATGGCCTCTACACAAAGCTACCCAAGAATTTACTCCTGTACCCAATGACACAAATCAAACTCAGCTCCTCCCACTCATATATTTGTCCAATTTCTTCTTAAAGCTACCCATGGTCCTAGCCACGATCACCCTACTGGTAAGTGTGATGTTAACCCCTTGACTGCCGCAACCCCCAATCCTGAGGTGTCTCCTGGTTTCGCAAAATTTAAAAAAAAAAAATATTTTTTCTTATGAAATGATAGAGAATCTTTTCCCTGATTATAATAACACCAAAAAAAAACGAAATTTGATGGAAAACTGACGGAATTACGCTCTCGCAAAGTTAGCGACCGTGCCGATATTTACAAATCGGCGATTTCGCCCACTTTGAGCCCAATTTTCGGCTAATTCCATTGTTCCAGTCGACCAAACTCGTAGCTATTTCTTTAGAACTCCATTTTTTCTATCGATTGAGTACAAGAAACTGCCCATTTACCAATTTCAACTACCCAATAACATGGTCAGAAATTTGCAATTTGGCCAATTTCACGAAAAATAAAAAAATATGACAATTTCAAAATAAGGTCCAGAATGAACAATGCAGACATTCCTGACTCTAAAATAACATTTTCTTTGTAGATGAATGGTTCAGAGAACCGACATGTTGATAAATTAGACACATGTGCAACTCTTGGGTATCTTTATTGAGGAAACGTTTCGCCACACAGTGGCTTCATCAGTCCATACAAAGGAGAATCTTGAAGAACAGGAGGAGAATGAGGTAATCAGTTCCTCAACCTTGAGTCGATGTGGTCAGTCCATCAATCTTGAATAGAATACGGCATACGTGCTAAGAAGGAGCTTATAAACCGTTGGCAGGAGAGGTGCAGCAGTCATAGGTCGTGTAACATTTGTTCAATGTTGAAGTAGGTCGTGCCCAAGAATTAGGCAAGCGAAGAATTCCCAAGTATTAAGATCCCAAGAAGTTGCAGTGTCTGACAGGCTTGTAGATGAATGGTTCAGAGAACCGACATGTTGATAAATTAGACACATTCTCCTCCTGTTCTTCAAGATTCTCCTTTGTATGGACTGATGAAGCCACTGTGTGGCGAAACGTTTCCTCAATAAAGATACCCAAGAGTTGCAGATGTGTCTAATTTATCAACATGTCGGTTCTCTGAACCATTCATCTACAAACCTGTCAGACACTGCAACTTCTTGGGATCTTAATACTTGGGAATTCTTCGCTTGCCTAATTCTTGGGCACGACCTACTTCAACATTGAACAAATGTTACACGACCTACGACTGCTTCACCTCTCCTGCCAACGGTTTATAAGCTCCTTCTTAGCACGTATGCCGTATTCTATTCAAGATTGATGGACTGACCACATCGACTCAAGGTTGAGGGACTGATTACCTCATTCTCCTCCTGTTCTTCAAGATTCTCCTTTGTATGGACTGATGAAGCCACTGTGTGGCGAAACGTTTCCTCAATAAAGATACCCAAGAGTTGCACATGTGTCTAATTTATCAACATTTTCTTTGTTCATCAGTCATGTCTCCAGGCCCCTCTGATATTACTCTTGCTTTCTATTTTTAATTTTTATTCAAGCAAAAAATAGAAAATTTACTATTATGCAGACTACTCCAATACTGTAATGTATAAATAACATCAACCCATTCATGACTGCATATTAGAATGGCTAGTTGGACATTTATTGGACAATGATATCATTTGTTTACTTTTGAACATCGGCAAAAATCAAACATTTCCCCTACTTTGAGCTCCACTTCCAGGTTGTTTTTATAGTAAAATCAATCAAAATCATCTCTTTTTCTATAATATGTTTTCCATTCTATCAAATGAGATCAAGAAAACGAGAATACAACCTTAAATATTATACGAAAATAGACCACAAATTCGGCATTTTAATTAAAAAAAAAAACGGTCAGATTTTTTTTTGTCTCATTATGCACTGCGTGCTCCAGGATTTTTTTTATGTGGTGCACACTGACCACACAGACCCATTCTCTCACATGTGCGCCTACCAGCTTTCTCCTTCTTGATTTGAAGCCGCTAGAATTTATGAGTATATATATGTCAAACACGGTACGTTGTAAGATGTATATATATGGCCGCGACAGTCAAAGGGTTAAATAAGAACATAAGAGTGTAGATGAATGGTTCAAAGAACCGACACGTTGTTAAATTAGACACATGTGCAACTCTTGGGTATCTTTATTGAGGAAACATTTCGCCACACAGTGGCTTCATCAGTCCATACAAAGGATAAACTTGAAGAACAGGAGGAGAATGAGGTAATCAGTCCCTCAACCTTGAGTCGATGTGGTCAGTCCATCAATCTTGAATAGAATACTATTAATAAGCAATACTCCTCTCCAGACTGAGGGACTGACCACCTCAAAACTTTAAGGGTGATGGACTGATTACATCGTCTTCAAGTATCTTCTGCTTCTATCAACTTTTCTGTAATCGACTGAAGAAGCCTACTGTGTAGGCGAAACATTTCAAAATAAAGATACCTAACTGTTGCATATGTGTCTTAACTAACAACACTCTAATTGCCAGACATAATGAGGGCAAATTCCTTGGCCTATACCTCGACAACAACCTAAATTTCAGCACCCATATCCAACACATAACAAAAAAAGTATCCAAAACGGTGGGGATCCTCTCCAAGATACCATACTACGTGCCGCAAACTGCCCTTCTCACACTATACCATTCACATATATATCCATACCTCACCTATGCTATCTGTGCTTTGGGTTCAACTGCAGCAACACACCTAAAGCCAATAATAACCCAACAAAAAGCCACAATAAGAATAATCACTAAATCCCATCCCTGGCAACACCCCCCCCCACTCTTCATATTTATTTATTTATTTATTTATTTAGTAATTTGAGCATACATACAGAGGTACAAAAAAATACAGGTAAGAGCAGCATGCCAAAGCCACTTATATGCATAGCATTACGGGCTGGCTTAAAATTAACTTAAGATTAACTAAGCAATGATGAAATCAGTGATAAGACATTATTGTAAACAGATAACTATAAAGCACAAATGAGTATTACAAAGACAGGTCATATGGTTGCATGCATTGCTGTACATTCAGTCGAATGGAGTATTCTGTTAGATTGGGTTTTAGGTTTAACATTTATGTGATATAATTGTGGGAAACATTTAAGATATACAATTTATAAGGTTCAGTTATTCAGTATTTATTTGGTTTTGGGTGAGTAAGTGATCTTTGAGAAGAGACTTGAATTTATAAACAGGTAGTGTTTCTTTTATATTTACAGGTAATGAATTCCAGATTTTAGGGCCTTTTATGTGCATTGAGTTTTTGCATAGCGTGAGATGGACACGAGGAACATCAAAGAGTGATCTGTGCCTTGTGTTATGGTCATGTGTTCTGTTGAGGTTGGCAAGGAGATGTTTGAGGGGAGGGTTAATATCAGAGTTAAGTGTTCTATGTATGTAATAGGTGCAATAATAAGTATGGATGTTTTGTATGGTGAGTAGGTTGAGTGTTTTGAATATTGGTGGAGTGTGCTGCCTGTAGTGAGAATTTGTTATCATTCTAACTGCAGCCTTTTGTTGGGTAATTAGTGGTCTGAGATGGTTAATTGTTGTTGAGCCCCATGCCCAAATTCCATAGGTGAGATAGGGGTAAATAAGAGAGTGATATAGGGCCAGGACGGCTGACTGTGGAACATAGTACCGTATCTTCGATAATATGCCTACAGTCTTGGAAATTTTCTTAGAAATTTGTTGTATATGTGTATGAAATTTGAGTCTATTATCAAGGTGGATTCCTAAGAATTTTCCCTCTGTTAGCTTTGTGATAGGTGATCTGTTTATCATTATGTTAAGAGGGACATCTGTAGCTCTGTTACCAAACTGAATGAAGTAGGTTTTGTCAATGTTTAGTGTAAGTTTGTTAGTCCTCATCCAGGTAGATATTTTCTGTAATTCGGTATTTACAGTATTGGCTAGCGCGACTGGGCTCGGGTGAGAGAAGACGTATGTAGTGTCATCTGCAAATAGTGTGGGTTTGAGTAATTGCGAAGCATTTGGTAGGTCATTTATGTATAGGAGAAAGAGAAGAGGGCCAAGGACACTTCCCTGTAGGACACCAACTGTAATTGGTTGTGCGGAAGAGCTTGCCCGATTTGCGTACACATATTGGCTTCTGTTGCTGAGGTATGACTTGAGGTAGTTGAGGGAGTGCCCTCTTATACCATAGTGTGACAATTTTACGTGGAGCAAGTCATGGTCAACTGTATCAAAAGCTTTACGTAAGTCAATGAAGATCCCCAGTGGGACTTCTTTTTTCTCTATTGCAGTGTATATATGTTCTAGCATGTGTATAATAGCATCATTAGTATTTTTATTAGGCCTGAATCCAAATTGACAGGGGTTGAGTATGTTTTGGGAGATGAGGTAGGAGTAGATTCGTTTATGAATTAATTTTTCGAAGATTTTTGTGAGAGGGTGTAAGTTGGATATTGGCCTATAGTTATTCAACTCTGTTTGGTCTCCTCCTTTATGGATTGGGGTGACCCTTGCTATTTTAAGAACTGTAGGGAAGGTGGAGGATTCAATGGATTTGTTAAAGAGTGTTGCAATGATTGGTGATAGCACTTGTGACACTTTTTTGTATATAAAGGGTGGTAAGGTATTTAAATCTCCTGCCTTGTTTTTTAGTGCGTTGATAATAAGGGAGACTTCGTATGGGTTAGTAGGAGCTAGGAACAGTGTGTTCGGGTAGTTGCCAGTGAGGTAGTCATTTGGTGGGGTATCTGAGCTTGGGATTTTATTGGCAAGGTTTTGTCCTATAGTGGAGAAGAAATCATTGAGTCTGTTTGCTGTTTCTGTTGGTGGGAGTTGGGGTTCATCTGATTTTGCTAATTTTATTTCGCTATTTCGTGATATCTTTTTTGTTCCCAGAATTTCTGATAGGGTTTTCCAGGTCTTTTATATCACCTCGTAAGTTGGATAATCTGTTCTCATAATACAATTTTTTTGCCCTTCTTATCAGGCTGGTTAGGATTGACGAGTAACGTTTTGTTTGGTCTCTGGTTATGTGACCCATTCTGTACTGTTTTTCATATCGGTGTTTTGTATTTATGGATTTGAGAATGCTGGGTGTTAGCCAGGGACTGTTCAGTCTCTTCGCTGTCATCTGTTTAGTTTTTTTAGGGCAGTGCTTGTTGTAGAGGTATTGGGTCTTTTTTAGAAAATTATTAAAACATTCGTCAATATCTGTATAGATTTCTAGCTCAGTGTGCCAGTCAATGTTTGTTACTGCTGTTGTGAAGTTATTAATGGCTGCCTCATTGTGAAGTCTGAAGGTGACTTTAGTAGTGTCTTGGGGTAATTTACCAAGAGTTGTTATGAGGAAAGTAGGGTAGTGGTCTGTGGTATTATCTGTAATTATGCCTGATTTTAAAGGGGATATGGTGTTGGTCCAGATGTGGTCAAGTAGGGAAACACTAGTCTCCGTAACTCTTGTAGGTTTTGTTACTGTTGGTAGCAACATGCAGTTACTCACTGTGTTTGTGAATTCAGTAATGTGTGGGTCCTGGTCTTGCAGGAGATTTATATTGAAGTCACCTGAGAGTAGTAAGTGATCTTTGTTCATGCGTGCATCAATTATCATACTTCCTAGGTTTTGACTAAATTGGCCAATGTTTGACTGTGGAACTCTGTAGATGTTTATCAATGTGAGAGGTTTTTGTAGGTATTTGGATTTGAGTTTAGCTATTATATATTCCCCATGTTCATCCCTTGTGCAAGTATTAGTGATACATTCTAGTTGGTCTGAGTAGTATATAGCTGTGCCACCCCCTTGTTGGTCTGGCCTACAGTTGTGTATGGCTGTGTAACCAGGAATGGCATAGACATCTGTAGTATCAGGCTTTAGCCAGGTTTCAGTTAGTAATGATGGACATATTGGCATGCAAGGAATTTAGTAATGCTATGAGGTCATCGTAATGCTTGCTTAAAGATCTGATATTGTAATTAAAGACAGTTATGTTTTTGTTGGCTCTGAGAAGTGCCTTTGATTGTTCTGCTGTGTAGTAATTACATTAACTGTTTGATTCATTTAAGTAATTAAATAAGAGGTTGGTATCAGGATCAGTGCTTGTAATCATAAGATTTGTAGTGAATCTATAGTTAGAATTAAGTATAAAACAAAGTAAATATTCTAAAGCTAAAAAATAGCACCTGAATTATTTAACAAATGTAAAAATAATGATGTAAACTTACTCCCTGTTCAGAACATCCACACTTACTACTGTGCAGTCTATATCTACAGGACCTTAAATTCCAATATTAACCTTGACCTAAAATGCTTTCTTGATAGTTGTAACAGGATCCACAGGCATAACACCAGACATAAACATCTCTATAACTTTCCCCGTTTTCGACTAAACCTTTACAAAAATTCAGTGTATTTCAAAGGACCTAAAATCTGGAACACCCTCCCTGAAAACTCTAGAACTGCAGACACATTCATCACTTTCAAAACCACAGTTAGAAAACATCTCATCTCCCTGATCCATCCTGACAACTAACTACATGATAACCTCCTGGTGGTTCACAATTACACTCACCCACTGACTATAAACCCGGAAATACTAATCTTAATCTTAAAATAATAAATCCTAACTAGTCATGAGTTTGCCTAAAACAAAAGCATTCACATTGCTAAACTCACAAATTATGATATAGTCACTTAGCCTTAATACCATAATCTGTAAGGATTTAATGTTAAGAATTAATCTAAGTCTGCTCGAAATGCCTAGCCAGGTTAGGTGTCCTAGTTGCCCCCTCTATAATTAGTATTTTATAACATGTAAACCACACAATACCCAAAACCTGTAAACCCCACATTGTAACCCTTTTAGAGAATAAACTTGAATTGAATGTAAGTGTTGGCACCTTTATACTGTAGTACATTCTCCTTTTTGCCTCTTTGGATAAGATTCTTTATATTCATAGATGCCTTAACCCTTTCACTGTTGGTTCCATAATATTGCGACGAGGAAGCCAGTGTTGATCCCGTAATACTATGCCAAAATTCTAGCAGCTTCCAATCTTCTTCCAATCTTGTGGGAGAAAGCTGGTAGGCCTACATATGAGAGAATGGGTCTGAGTGGTCAGTCTGTGCAGCATAAAAGTAATCCTGCAGCATGCAGTGCATAATGAGAAAAAAAAACTGCCCATGTTTTTGTTTGAAACACTGGCTTTGTGGTGTATATTTGTATGATATTTATGGTTGTATTCACATTTTCTTGGTCTCATTTAATAGAATGCAAGATATATTACAGAAATAGAGATGATTTTGAATGGTTTATGAACTAAAATTACCTTGAAATTGAGCTCAAAGTAGCAGAAATGTTAAATTTTTTGCCAATGTTCAAGAGTAAACAAATCATGTCATATGTCCAATACACTTCAATCGGTGGGTCTAATATGCTTTCACAAATGTGCTGATATTATTTATACCATTTTTACAATATTGCAGTAGTCTGCATAACAGTAAATCTTCTATTTTCTGTGTGAATAAAAATTTAAAATGGAAAGCAAGAGGGGCCTGGAGACATGACTAATGATCAGAGAAAATATTATTTTAGTGCTAGGAATGTTTGTACAGTGGACCCTTGGATTACGCCGTTGTTGGATTTTGTAATATTCGGAATAAGTAACGTTTTTTCATCAGAATATTGGCTAGGTGATTGTCATTGAACTCGGTAATTGTCATTCGTCCCGAACGCGTCTGCATGGCAACAGCAGCCCAACACTCAGTGTGCCATTGTTCATCAGCCAGTGAACACGATGCCACGCTCTCATACGATACATTTCATATTATTCCATTGTATTTAGTGCTTGCAACTGGTAAATAAACCACCTTGGGGCCCAAAGAAAGTTCCTAGTGCTAGCCAGCTATTTCGTCAAGGGCTGAGAGAGAGGGGAGGATGTGCCTTTTTTCAGTGATTCTGCAATATGTACAATACTAAAACAGCAGGTGTTGATAAAGGCTATAGCACAAGCCAGCAATAAAGTGTAGCATTAACTGTGTAGCAAGTAAGTTAAGCGATTAATCGATAGAAAAAGGACAGCACGAAACTGAGTCCTCCATTGTTGTTGGAGGTATATAGGGCTACTGACTACCACCACCACCTCTACTGCCTCTTTCTGCCACCTTCACTACCACTATAGCCCTTATACACCCAACAACAGCAACACTCCACCACTCGTGACCTTCTTAATGCCATATTTTATTCATTCTAGAGTATATATCACGTTTCTATGTTATTAATATTGTTTATTATGTCATATTAGATGAATTGTGCTAGATAAATAAGCCATAGAGCTGATATTAGTGTCATATTGAAGGACTATCTTGTCCTGTCTCCCAACACGATTCCAAACATACGTCAGAAACGGACCTCTCTGGAAAACTTTTTTGAGCGACAGGGGTCCAGTGACTCAAGCTGGTCCTAGTGGCATTAAAAAACAAAGAAGGGAAGTAACCCAGGATAAAAACTTGGTACCTGAAGTCTTTATGAAAGGGGATTCCCCTTCCAAACAATTGTAAACTCCTCCATCCTCTCCCCTCCTCCTGTCTTCCATACATCACAATGCCTTCAATAAAGGTAAGTGTGATGTTATTATTGTTGTATTCTTCATTGTTTTCTGTGTAGGTAATTGTATATTTCATGTAGAAAACATTTTTTTAATTGGATTTACATTATTTCTAATGGGGAAAATTAATTCGGAAATCGTCAGATTCGGGTTTAGTCACTCTCTAATGGATTAATTACGAAAACTGAGGGTCCACTGGATTGTTAATTCTGGACCCTATTTCGGAATCCACCAAATTACCAATTTCTGATCACGTTATTGAGTAGTTAAAATTGGTAAATGGGCAGTTTCTTGTACTCATTTGATAGAGCAAATGGAGTTCTAGCAAATCAGGTATGAGATTGGTCGACTGGAACAATGGAATTGGCCAAAAATAGGGCTCAAAGTGGGCGAGATCTCCAATCCGTAAATATTACCACGACCTCCAACTTCACAAGAGCATAATTCTGTAAGTTTTCCATCAAATTTTGTACTTTTGCTGTCATTACCATCAGGAAAAGATTCTCATTTCATAAGAATTTTTTTTTTTTTTTGACACCGAGAGCAAGTTTGTGAGCAGGGGTCTTGACAGTGATATGGTTAATGCACCACCCACCTTTTTCTCCCTTGTCATTTTTGTGGTTCACCTCATTTTTCATAGACACATCCTCCTACAAGTTCGCTCCTAAAAATATTAACACATTTGAAAATAAATTTGTTGTGGTTGTCTTTCTTAAATTCCAACCTTTATAAAGCAAGTGAATCTATAGTTATAAGTTTTGCACTGTAGACTAGTCAACAATTAAAATGAATGCTGTTTTTCATGTAAACTATTGGTTTTAAAATTTTGACTTTGCATCTTAGGAACCTCTATGATATTTTGATCTAATTTTCACATATAGATTGAGTTGCTTTGGATACTGTATTGTACACCTTTAAATATTATTGTAACAAGAAAACTGAGGTAAGCCAACACTGAGTGAAATGTGGGCAACAGTTGAAATGACACTTAGTAAATAATGATATCAGCTTATTTTTATTTTTCTGTTTGTTGGAATATTGAGTTATGCTTTTTCCTGGCTTAAGGTGATCAAACAAAGGTTATTACCACTGTGCACTTTGTTCACTAAATACTTGGGCATATATGAGAATACTCACAAGAATGCACTGTAGAAGGCCTAATTGCCCATGCTAGGTAGATTCAACTCACATATGGGTAAGGTTTACTCCTTTTTTTTTGTACATGTCATCTGCCTCCCACTGAGGCAGGGTGACCTAAAAAAAAAAAAAAAGAAAAACACTTTCACCATCATTCACACATAATCATTGTCTTTGCAGAGGTGCTCAGATTTGACAGTTTAGATGTCACTCCAAAGAGCAAATATCCCAAACCCCTCCTTTAAAGTGCAGGCATTGTACTTCCCACCTCCAGTTTAACCCTTTGACTGTTTCAGGCCCCTTTCTGAAACTGTCATTCTATGTCGCTAAATTTTTGAAAAAAAAACAAACAAAAAAAAAAACATTCTTATGAAATGATAGGGAATCTTTTCTCGATGGTAATGACACCAAAAGTTCGAAATTTGGTCGAAAACTCATGGAATTACGCTCCCGCGAAGTTAGCGGTCTCGGCGACATACGCATATTAGAGATTTTGCCGACTTTGAGCCCTATTTTCAGCCAATTCCGTTGTTCCAGTTGACCAAACTCATAGCTATTTCTTTAGAACTCCATTTTATCTATCAGCTGAGTACAAGAAACCTCCCATTTACCAATTTGGACTACCCAATATTGTGGTCAGAAATTGGCAATTTGGCCAATTTCACGCAAACTAAAAAAGATTCCAATTTCAAAATAGGGTCCAGAATAAACAAGGTAGACATTCTTGGCACTAAAATAACATATGCTCTGTTCATTAGTCACATCTCTAGGCCCCTCTTATATTATTATTGCTTTCTATTTTGATTTTTTATTCATACAAAAAAATACAAAATTTACTGTTTTGCAGACTACTGCATTATTGTAAAAATGGTATAAATAATATCAGTGCACTAGTGAAAGAATATTAGACTCCCCAGTTGACGTGTATTGGACATGTGGTGTGATTTGTTTACTCCTGAACATTGGTAAAAATCGAACATTTCCGCTACTTTGAGCTCAGTTTCAAGGTCGTTCTCATCGTCAAAGTAATGAAAATCATCTCTATTTCTGTAATATGTTTTCCATTTTATCACCTAAGACCATGAAAACGCAAATACATCGATAAATACTATACGAAAATACACCTCAAAGTCGGCATTTTAATCCAAAAAAACGATCAGAGTTTTTTTTTTCTCATGACTCACTGTGTGCTGCAGGATTTTTTTTTATGTGGTGCACACTGACCACACAGACCCATTCTCTCACATGTGGGCCTACCAGCTTTCTTCCGCTTGATTTGAAGCCGCTAGAATTATTGAGTATGTACATGTCTGAAACACTGGCTCGTAAGACGTATATATACGACCAAAACAGTCAATGGGTTAATACTTGCAAAATATTAATATTTAATCATCATATCACCCTGACTAGGTGGGAGACAGCCAATGTATTAAAAAAAAAACATTTTTTTTTAACACGGCATTCTCCCACCGAGGCAGGGTAACCCAAAAAGAAAGAATAACTCAAAAAGAAAGAAAAAACTTTCATCATTATTCAGCACTTTCACCATCACTCATACATAATCACTGTCCTTGCAGAGGCGCTCAGATACGACAGTTTGCACATCCCTCCACACTGCCAATATCCCAAACCCCTGCTTTAAAGTGCAAGAATTGTACTTCCCATTTCCTGCACTCGAGTCTGGTTAACCGTTTTCCCTGAATCCCTTCACAAAATATTACCCTTTTCACACTCCAACAGCTGGTCAGGTCCCAAAAACCATTCATCTCCATTCACTTCTATTTAACACTCTCATGCACGCTTGCTGGAAGTCTTAACACCCTTGTCCACAAAACCTCCTTTACCCCCTCCCTCCAACCTTTTCTAGGATGACCCCTTCCCTGCCTTCCTTCCCATTCAGAGTTATACATTCTCCAAGTCTTTCTAATTTGTTCCATTCTCTCTAAACGACCAGACCACCTCAACAACCCCTCTTCATCCCTCTGACTAATTCTTTTAGTAAATCCACACCTCTTCCTAATTTCCAAACTACAAATTCTTTGCATAATATTTACACCACACATTGCTCTTAGACACGACATCTCCACTGCCTTCAACCTCCTCCTTGCTGCAGCATGTACAACCCATGCTTCACACCCATATAAGAGAGTTGGTACCACTGTGCTCTTGTACATTCCCTTGTTTGCCTCTATGGATAACATTCTTTGTCTCCACAGATACCTCAGTGCACCACTTACGTTTTTTCCTTCATCATTTCTGTGGTCAGTCTCATCCATCATAAACCCATCTGCTGACAAGTCAACTCCCAAATATCTGAAAACATTCACTTCTTCCATACTCCCACCCTCCAATGTGATGTCCAATTTTTCTTTATCTAAATCATTTGATACCCTCATCACCTTACTGTTTTCTATATTCATTTTCAACTTTCTACCTTTACATGCCCTCCCATACTCATCCACTAATCTTTGCAACTTTTCTTTAGAATCCCCCAAAAGCACAGTGTCATCAGCAAAAAGTATTTGTGTCAACTCCCATTTTGTATTTGATTCCCCATAATTTAATCCCACCCCTCTCCCCAACACCCTAGTGTTTACTTCTTTTACATCCCCATTTATAAATATGTTAAACAACTATGGTGACATTTCACATCCCTGTGTAAGACCTACTTTTACTGGGAAGTAGTCTCCCTCTCTTCTACACACCCTAAACTGAGCCTTACTATCCTCATAAAAACTCTTTACAGCATGTAGTTACTTAATACTTATTCCATACACTTGCAACATCTGCCACATTGCTCCCCTATCCACTCTATCATGTGCCTTTTCTAAATCCATAAATGCCTTGAAAACTTCCCTACCTTCATCTGAATACTGTTCATATATATGCTTCAATGTAAACACCTGATCTACACATCGCCTACCCATTCTGAAGCCTCCTTGCTCATCTGCAATCCTGCTCTCTGTCTTACCTCTAATTCTTTCAGTAATAACCCTACCATAGACTTTTCCTGGTATACTCAGTAAACTTCTTCCCCTATAATTTTTACAATCTTTTCTGTCCCTTTTCCCTTTATATAAAGGAATTATACATGTTCTCTGCCAATCCTCGTGTACCTTCTCCTCTTTCATACATTTATTAAACAAAAATACCAACCACTCCAATACTGTATCTCCCCCTGCTTTTAACATGTCTGTCATGATACCATCAGTTCCAGCTGCTTTTTACCCTTTCATTCTACGTAATGCCTCACACACCTCCCCAACACTCACATCCTGCTCTTCTTCATTCCTAAAATTGCATTTATAAATATAATTAATTAATTATTGTATATTTTGTTTTCCATGCACAACTGACAGTATAGTGGTGAGTTGAGATAGTGGTCTTTGAATTTTTGTATTTAATTCATAGTGTTCAAACTTTATGCAAGAAATTTGATTAAAATGTCCTCTGTCATGATCATAATTGTTAGGACATTTGTTTTATCCTGTTACTTAATTTTTTTTTTATGAATACAAGATAGTTAAAATGCTAAACCCAAATTATTGTTATTAGAATTGGAGTTAGCCTGACAGCTGAGTGTTGTCATGAGTGGTGTCATTTGCCAGCCACTGTCTGACTACACTTACATTATTAGTTTTCATTCTCTCCTATTATTTAAATTATTTTTACTTCATTAGTTACTGAAAGAAGAGGCACATTCATCACCATTCATTAAATAATTGTCTTGTGAGGAGTAGGCAGATATCACACTTCAGTTGACCCATTGAATGTCAACTGCCACACCCGTCTTATAGAATATTTCCTACTTTTAGAATTCAAATATTTATTTAATTTGTCACAGTCCTTAGGCTGTGTGCCATCAGAGTAATGGTGGCAGTGAAATAAAATGTTGACAAACTTAAGTGTCTATCTCAAGATACTGAATAAACAATAAAAATTTATGTAGCTGCTTGAGATGTCAAAACTTTTTTAGATATAGAAAATATAACTACGCATTCTCAACACATTAGAGCTTCTTAACTAGCTAATGAATAAGCAGAAAAGAAGTCTGCCTTTTATGACAATGTGTTGAATCACTGTTGATCTTTGCATGCTGATGTGTCACAGCTAATGTCTTTTTTTCATTTTTTTTCAACTATATATTGTATTACTGTTGGCCTCTTCATTGAAAAATTTTGCATATTTGTTTTAAAAATGCAGTATTAGAATGTGAGGCAGAAGTTTGTGGCTATAGGAGGGTGGGTGCAGGAGGAAAGACGAGTGATAGGTGGAATGATGAAGTACAGGGTGTGATAAAAGAGAAAAAGGTATTATGCGAGGTTTTTACAAAGCAGAAGTGTTATAAGAAGAGCAGAGTATATGGAGAGTAAAAGAAAGATGAAGAGAGTGCAAAAGGAGAGCAAATTATAGAGTGAGAGAGGCACTGTCAAGAAATTTTGCTGAAAATAGGAAAAAAATTTGGAGTGAGGTAAGTTAAGAAAGCCTAGGGAATGAATGGATTTGTCAGTTAAAAACAGAGTAGGAGAGTTAGTAGATGGGGAGCTGGAGGTATTGGGCAGATGGCAGGAATATTTTGAGGAACTTTTAAATGTCGATGAAGAAAGGGAGGTGGTAATTTCATGTACAGTGGACCCTCTGTTAACAATATTAATCTGTTCTAGAGAGTTTGTCCTTAACCGATTTTATCGTTATTCAAATTAATTTTCCCCATAAGAAATAATGGAAATCCAATTAATCAGTTTCAGACACCCAAAAGTATTGAACAAAACAATTTTTTTACATGAAATATACATTTCCCTACACAGAAAAAATGATACATGAAGAATAAAACAATAATAACATCACACTTACCTTTATTGAAGACATGGTGATGTATGGAAGACGGGAGGAAGGGAGAGGATGGAGAAGTTTACAATTGTTTAGAAGGGGAATCCCACCACATAAAGACTTCAAGTACCAAATCCTTATCCTGGGTTACTTCCCTCCTTTGTTTTTTAATGCCACTACGACCAGCTTGAGAGCCACTGGACCCCTGTCACTCAAAAAAGTTTTCCAAAGAGGTGTGTTTCTGGCGTATGTTAGGAATTATGTTGGGAGACACAAGATAGTCCTTCAATACGACACTAATATCAGCTCTAACTCCTCCAACAATATTGGAGGAGTTAGGTTTGTGCTGTCCTTTTTCTGTCAGTCATTTAACTTACTTGCTACAGTTAATGCTACGCTTTATCGCTGGCTGCTGCTATAGCCTTTATAGACTTCTGCTGCTTCAGTATCATACATATTGCAGAATCACTGAAAAAAGCACATTCTCCCCTCTCTCTCAGCCCTTTACCAAAGGGGTGGCTGGCACTAGAAGCTTTCTTTGGGCCCATGGTGGCTTATTTAGCAGTTGCAAGCACTAAAAACAATGGAATACAAAATGTATCGCATGTACGCGTAGAATCGTCCACACTGGCTTGTAAACAATGGCACACTGGCCATACTGGAGTGGCTGGGCGGCATGGGCGGCTTAGGCTGAGCGGACACATTCTGGACGAGTGTCCTTAACAGAGTTTTTTATCATTAGCTGAGCCAATGTTTTGACGCAAAAAAGTATGGGTATCCGATTTTATCGCTATCTGATGGCATCGTCAACTGAGGGTCCACTGTACTGGCCAGGGAGGTATAACATCTTTTAGGAGTGAAAGAGAGCACGGTGTGAGTGTGGGGGAGGTGCGTGAGGCATTACATAGAATGAAAGAGGGTAAAGAATGAAGGGAAGAAGGATAAGGAATGTTAATAGAGAAGATGTGAAAGTAGGAAATTGATTCTCTGTTCTCCAGAACGAGTGTACTTCAGTGGTTAGTGAGATTAAAGGTACCACTGACTTCCCTGCTTATCAAGGTAAGAATATTCTGATTGTGGGAGATACTCAAGTAAGATATATGGACTGTGCTTTTTGTAACAGAGATAGAAAGGTCAGACAGAGGGTGTGTCTCCCAGGAGCTTGTGTTGGTGACATAGTCAGCAGGTTGGATAATATTATGTAAGGCAATGGGAACAAGCCCACTATCTGTCTTAGTGCTGGTGGAAATGACATCGGGAATGGCAGCAGATAGGAGCTGCTGGATAAGTATAGGTCAGCCATAGATGTAGTCAGGTCTAAGGAAGTGATCCCAGTCATATATAGCATCTTGCCTAGAAGAGGAATGGGCAATGAATGGATGTCTAGGGCAAATGGTATAAATTACTGGCTAGACAGGTACTGCAAGGAACTTGCAATCCCATTCATTGATAACTGGGACATATTCGATGGCAATCATGATATGTATGCAAGGGATGGGGTTCATCTCTCTGGGGCTGGAGTGGTTGCATTAGCCAATTCGATTGAGGGAGTCATTGATGACTTGTCTAGGACTTTAAACTGATAGGTTATAGAGGTATGGGTATCTGTGGGAAACAATCAGGCTGCAGTACTAGGGTTGAAAACAGCAGATACAACCAGGATACCTCAGGGATATGTTTAAATGGTATTATTCAAAATAAAGTTGCTAGTAAAGGCAAAGCAATTGATCAACAAACAAAGAGAGATAGAGGGCAGCGAGTGACTAGCTCCCTTAAGGTTTACTATACAAATAGTAGGAATTTAAGAAATAAGATAAATGAGCTAAGATTACTTGCAAGTGCCAGTAATATGGATATTATTGCTATAACAGATACCTGGTTCAACTTGAAAGATAGAGAAATGCCCTCTGAATGCAACATACAGGGTTATAAACTATTCCATACTGATAGGGTCAACAGGAAGGTTGGTGGTGGAGTGGCAGTGTATGTCAGAGATAATTTAAATTGTTGTGTTAGACAAGATATAAGATTAGAAGCATCGGACACAGGATCTGTTTGGCTACAGTTTCTCAAAGGTTGTGAAAAGTTAATTTTGGGTGTGATTTATAGGCCCCCAAACCTTGATAGAGAGTGCAGTAAGCTGCTATGGGACGAAATTCATAAGACATTTAGATATGAAAATGTTGTGTTAATGGGAGATGGTAACTTTAGAAAAATTGATTGGAACAGTGTGATAGGAAATCTTGAGTCTGGTGACTTCCTTGATATGGTTCAGGATTGCTTTTTAGAACAGGTTGTGACAGAACCAACTAGAGGAAACAATCTACTTGACTTGGTTCTTGCCAACAAAGAATCACTAGTTAATAATCTTGAGGTTAATGATGAGCTAGGGGAAAGTGATCACAAATCACTTAGTTTCAATATATCATGGAATTATCCGGATAACTGCAATCAAATCTCTGTTCCAGACTTTCCCTTGGCCGATTTCATGGGACTGAAAACTTACCTGGGTGGGCTAAATTGTGATGTCCTGACTATGGGTCAGGTAGGTGGTGTTGGTTGCCAATATGACGTTTTTAGAGCATAGTTCTAGCTGCCTAGACAACTTTTGTTCTGAGTAGGGAAATTAGATCTAACAAAAATGATCCCTAATGGATGAACAATAGATTAAAACATCTCATTGGTCAAAAGAGAGGCATATATAGGCGTATCAAAAGAGGGGAGGAGCAGTTAAGAAATCTATATACTCAATTAAAGAGAGAAATAAAAAAAAGGAATAAGAAAAGCAAAAAAGGATTATGAGGCTAAGGTCACAAGGGATTCGAAGACTAACCCAAAAGGGTTCTTTCAGGTATACAAAAGTAAGATTTGGGACAATATACGCCCACTTAAGAGTAGCTCAGGTCAGATCACTGACAGTGATAAGGATATGTGTGAAATTTCCAATTCTTACTTCCTCTCAGTTTTTACTCAGGAAGATACTAGCGAAATTCCAGAAATAATAGATTATGTAGAACAGGATGATGATAAACTATGCACGATTGCAGTAACTAGTGAAATGGTCCTCAGACAAATAGAGAAATTAAAAGCTAACAAATCCCCAGGCCCTGACGAACTGTTTGCAAGGGTGTTAAAGGAATGTAAAGAGGAACTTAGCATACCTATGGCTAATCTTTTCAACATATCACTACAAACTGGCATAGTCCCTGACAAGTGGAAAATGGCAACTGTAATACCTATTTACAAGGCAGGTGACAGGTCCTTAGCTTCAAACTATAGACCAATAAGCCTTACCTCCATAGTGGGAAAATTTATGGAATCAATAATTGCCAAAGCATTTCGTAGCCATCTCGAAAGGCATAAATTGATTAATGAATCTCAGCATGGTTTTACAAAGGGGTGTTCCTGTCTTAGGAATTTAATAACTTTCTTCACTAAGGTACTTGAGGAGGTAGATCATGGTATCGAATATGATATTGTGTATATGGACTTCAGTGAGGCTTTCAATCGAGTTCCACTTCAGAGGCTATTGAGGAAACTTAAGGCACACGGAATAGGAAGAGAAATTTTTTCCTGGGTTGAGGCATGGTTGACAAATAGGCAGCAGAAAGTTTGCTTAAATGGGGAGAAATCAGAATGGGGGCACATCACAAGCAGTGTTCCACAGGGGTCAGTGTTGGGCCCCTTGTTGTTCTCAATCTACATAAACGACATAGATGAGGGAATAAATAGCGACATAAGCAAATTTGCCGATGACACCAAAATAGGCTGTCCAATTCATTCTAATGAGAACATTAGAGCAATCCAGGATGATTTGAATAGACTGATACTGTGGTTGGAGAAGTGGTAGATGCAGTTTAATATAGACAGATGCAAAGTTATGGGGAATCAAATTCAAAATGGGAATTGACACAGTTACTTTTTGCTGATGATACTGTGCTTATGGGAGATTCTAAAGAAAAATTGCAAAGGTTAGTGGATGAGTTTGGGAATGTGTGTAAAGGTAGAAAGTTGAAAGTGAACATAGAAAAGAGTAAGGTGATGAGGGTGTCAAATGATTTAGATAAAGAAAAATTGGATATCAAATTGGGGAGGAGGAGTATGGAAGAAGTGAATGTTTTCAGATACTTGGGAGTTGACGTGTCGGCGGATGGATTTATGAAGGATGAGGTTAATCATAGAATTGATGAGGGAAAAAAGGTGAGTGGTGCGTTGAGGTATATGTGGAGTCAAAAAACGTTATCTATGGAGGCAAAGAAGGGAATGTATGAAAGTATAGTAGTACCAACACTCTTATATGGGTGTGAAGCTTGGGTGGTAAATGCAGCAGCGAGGAGACGGTTGGAGGCAGTGGAGATGTCCTGTTTAAGGGCAATGTGTGGTGTAAATATTATGCAGAAAATTTGGAGTGTGGAAATTAGGAGAAGGTGTGGAGTTAATAAAAGTATTAGTCAGAGGGCAGAAGAGGGGTTGTTGAGGTGGTTTGGTCATTTAGAGAGAATGGATCAAAGTAGAATGACATGGAAAGCATATAAATCTATAGGGGAAGGAAGGCGGGGTAGGGGTCGTCCTCGAAAGGGTTGGAGAGAGGGGGTAAAGGAGGTTTTGTGGGTAAGGGGCTTGGACTTCCAGCAAGCGTGCGTGAGCGTGTTAGATAGGAGTGAATGGAGACGAATGGTACTTGGGACCTGACGATCTGTTGGAGTGTGAGCAGGGTAATATTTAGTGAAGGGATTCAGGGAAACCGGTTATTTTCATATAGTCGGACTTGAGTCCTGGAAATGGGAAGTACAATGCCTGCACTTTAAAGGAGGGGTTTGGGATATTGGCAGTTTGGAGGGATATGTTGTGTATCTTTATATGTGTATGCTTCTAGACTGTTGTATTCTGAGCACCTCTGCAAAAACAGTGATAATGTGCGAGTGTGGTGAAAGTGTTGAATGATGATGAAAGTATTTTCTTTTTGGGGATTTTCTTTCTTTTTTGGGTCACCCTGCCTCGGTGGGAGACGGCCGACTTGTTGAAAAAAAAAAAAAAAAAAAAGATGCAAAGTTCTAAATGTTGGACAGGAAAATAACCATGCCACATATAAACAAAATACGTAATGTAGATCTTAATATTACGGATTGCAAAAAGGATTTAGGAGTTCTGGTTAGTAGTAATCTAAAATCAACACAACAGTGCATTAGTGTTTGCAATAAAGCTAACAGAATCCTTGGCTTCATAGCAAGAAGTATAAATAATAGAAGTCCTGAGGTTGTTCTGCACCTCTATATATCTTTGGTTAGGCCTCATTTAGATTATGCTTCACAGTTTTGGTCACCGTATTACAGAATGGATATAAATGCACTGGAAAACATACAAAGGAGGATGACAAAGTTGATCCCATGTATCAGAAATCTTCCCTATGGGGATAGACTAAGGGCCCTGAACCTGCACTCTCTCGAAAGGCATAGAATCAGGGGGGATATGATTGAGGTGTATAAATGGAAAACAGGGATTAATAAAGGGGATGTAAATAGCGTGCTAAAAATATCTAACATAGACAGGACTCGCAGCAATGGCTTTAAATTGGAAAAATTCAGATTCAGGAAGGAAATAGGAAAGCACTGGTTTGGTAATAGAGTTGTGGATGAGTGGAACAAACTCCCGAGTACCGTCATAGATGCTAAGACGTTGTGTAGTTTTAAAAATAGGTTGGATGCATACATGAGTGGGTATGGATGGGTGTGAGTTGGACCTGACTAGCTTGTGCTACTAGATTGGATGCACTGTCCTCCCTTAAGTGATGTGCCTGTCCTCAACTAGGTCAAGGCATTGGCTTAAGCTGGTGGGAGAATTGGAGCTGCCTTGCATAGGTCAGTAGGTCTGTTGCAGTGTTCCTTCTTTCTTATGTTCTTATATGATGATGTTAAAAGCAGGAGGGATATAGTGTTGGAGTGGTTGGTATTTTTGGAAGAAGTGAATGTTTTCAGATATTTGGGAAATGACTTGTCAGTGGATGGGTTTATGAAGGATTAGGTTAACCATAGAATTGATGAAGGAAAAAAGGTGAATTGTACATTGAGGTATCTGTGGAGACAAAAAATGTTATTTATGGAGGCAAAGATGGGAATGTGTGAAAGTATTGTGGTACAAACACACTTATATGGGTGTGAAGCTTGGGTTGTAAATGCTGCAGTGAGGAGGCGGCTGGAAGCAGTGGAGATGTTCTGTCTAAGGGCAATGTGTGGTGTAAATGTTATGCAGAGAATTCAGAGCGTGGAAATTAGGATACCTTTGATATACCTTTGAAGAGTTTCGAGAGTTTATCTACTCTCTGAGCCCGGCCATAGGCCAGGCTCGTCTGGAGGAGGTGTGGAGTTACTGTAAGTATTAGACGGAGGGCTGAAGAGGGATTGTTGAGGTGGTTGGTCATTTAGAGAGAATGGATCAAAGTAGAATGACTTGGAGAGCATATAAATCTGTAGGGGAAGGAAGTATTGTAGATGAAGGGGAAGGAAGGAGGGGTAAGGGTCATCCTTGAAAAGGTTGGAGGGAGGGGGTAAAAGAGGTTTTGTGGGCAAGGCACTTGGACTTCCAGCAAGCATGTGTGAGTGTGTTAGGTAGGAGTGAATGAACACGAATGATTTTTGGGACCTTATGAGCTGTTGGAATGTGAGCAGAGTAATATTTAGTGAAGGGATTTAGGGAAACCGATTAACCGAACTTGAGTCCTGGAAATGGAAAGTACAATGCCTGCACTTTAAAGGAGGGGTTTGGGATATTGGCAGTTTGAAGTGACTATCTGAACTGTCGTATCTGGGCGCCTCTGCAAAGACAGTGATTATATATGAGTGATGGTGAAAGCGTTGACTGATAATGAAAGTTTTTTCTTTCTTTTTGATTTTTCTTTCTTTTAAGAACATAAGAAAGGAGGATCACTGCAGCAGACCTGTTGGCCCATACTAGGCAAGGCCATTACAATCCATCCCACTAACAAAACATTTGCCCAACCCGATTTTCAATGCTACCCGAGAAATAAGCTCTGATAACTATCCACTCATTTGCAAGTCCCACTCAAATCCAACCCCTCTCACTCATATAGTTATCCAACCTAAATTTGAAACTACCCAAAGTCCTAGCCTCAATAACCCATCTAGGTAGACTGTTCCACTCATCAACTACCCTATTTCCAAACCAATACTTTCTTATGTCCTTTCCTTTTGGGTCACCCTGCCTTGGTGGGAATTGGCCATTGTGTTAAAAAGAAAAAAGTAATTGCTTTAGATTATAGCATTCTTAGTATCAGTGGGTTTTATACAAATGTATGACACCGAGGTGTTTCACTGGGGTTCCTACATGATTTGTTCCCTGGTTTTTCCTGTGGCCATGTCTTCTGGTGGCATTAAATATGGGTCATCATGAACTTCACTCTGCTCCTGTAGCTACAAATAGGTAATTACAGAGATATATATCTCTCCCTCCTACCTAGGCTGTGGGAGGTTCTTCATTGGTAATTCGTTCTTGCTAACTTTTGGAGCTCAATGCCCACTATCCTCCTTTCAATCCCTCACAAGTCCCGCATTTGTGGTCACAGAGGTGCCTGTGCTAACTTTCCTATGGTGTAGAAATATACCTAGTTGGATGAATCTTATTGTGGCTAGCTGGTCTAGTGGCTAGCGCGACGGGCTGGAGTTTTGAGACTCTATGACCGCGGGTTCAATCCCGGCCGGGGGTATGGTTTATTTGCAATCGTGTCATTACGATTTCTTAAGTCATGTTGACGGCAGTGAAGGGACTTGAGCTAGAGTTCGTCACGGCCACGCTAGCTGGAGATTCGTCTGTAAAAACTTGCATTTGTGGTCACAGAGGTGCCTGTGCTAACTTTCCTATGGTGTAGAAATATACCTAGTTGGATGAATCTTATTGTGGCTAGCTGGTCTAGTGGCTAGCGCGACGGGCTGGAGTTTTGAGACTCTATGACCGCGGGTTCAATCCCGGCCGGGGGTATGGTTTATTTGCAATCGTGTCATTACGATTTCTTAAGTCACTCTTTCAGTACGAGATTGAGGCTGAGCTCGACTTGTTCTCACAACTAGTGGAACTCTTGCACCCTTATAAGCTTTAGTTTTTAGTGAACTGGAAGAAATGCAAGGTCATTCACATAATACTTATGCATTGGGCTTCCCTTCAGAATTTAATCTTGGCATTTTGTCTAACAGTTGTTCAGCCCTGGCTCAGCTGGGTCATTTTGACTTGCTGTTTTACTGCTCTCTCTTCCTTTATGGTGAACATCTTCACCATTTTTTAAGGAATCCATATATATTATTCCATAACTCTTTACCTGGCATCTCTGTACTTTTACAGATCATCTGTCATACCATCTTCCTTTGCCACACGCGTGCGAAATTTATTCAGTGAACTTCCATTCTCTGCTGGCACGCTTGGACATACAAGACATGGCCATGTTCACCACAGGAGCCAACATTCATTTCTGTTCCTGAGTGGAAATAAATGGTATAAAATACCGACACAATGGAAATATAAACACAAATGCAGTATAATGTGATCCTTTATTGACAACGTTTCACCCACACAGTGGGCTTTCTCAAGTCACACCTGGGGTTGGAAGGTACGAGAGTACCTTCCAACATTTGTGTTTATATTTCCTCTGTTCCTGAGTCAACTAGTTGCCGCAACAATTGCCTTTGTCCCTAGACTGGTTGGTGTATGGGTTACTTTATATCTTCGTACTTACTCCTCTGCTTAAAAGTTGCCATCTTTTGCCTAGTTTGGCTACAGATTCCCTGTGTCCTTGTTGAACAATAATTCCTACTGCAACACTGGTTCTGTTGTTTGTGGGTTCTCTTACATGATATACTTCATCTGTGCCACAACCTCCTACTCTCCCATCCCTTGGAGGATGACTTTTTGTTGGCTGCTCTAGCACTTGGTTTTCCTTTTTGAACTGCCAAATAAGCCAATAAGCCTGACCTCAATTGTAGGCAAATTACTAGAGTCAATTATAGCTCAGATTATAAGACGCCATCTCGATAAGCATAGCTTGATTAATGATACTCAGCATGGATTCACAAGAGGCCAGTCTTGTCTAACTAATTTATTAACTTTCTTCAGTAAAGCTTTTGAGGCTGTTGACCACAATAAAGAGTTTGATAGGATAATTGATAGGATAATTGATTCAAACGTAGATGTTAGGGAACTTCAGGAGGATTTAGACAAACTCTACTCTTGGTCAGAAAAGTGGCAGATGCAGTTCAATGTAGATAAATGCAAGGTTCTGAAGCTCGGAAGTGTCCATAACCCTAGCACTTATAAGTTAAATAATGTAGAACTTAGCCATACAGATTGCGAAAAGGACTTGGGGGTTATGGTAAGCAGCAACCTTAAACCAAGACAGCAATGCCTAAGCGTACGTAATAAGGCAAATAGATTGCTGGGATTTATATCAAGAAGTGTAAGCAACAGAAGTCCAGAGGTCATACTGCAGCTTTATACATCATTAGTAAGGCCTCACCTAGATTATGCAGCTCAATTCTGGTCTCCATATTACAGAATGGACATAAATTCGTTAGAAAACATTCAGCGTAGGATGACTAAATTAATACATAGCATTAGAAATCTTCCTTATGAAGAAAGATTGAAGACTCTTAAGTTACATTCACTTGTTAGACGAAGAATGAGGGGAGACCTGATCGAAGTGTATAAGTGGAAGATAGGTATTAATAAAGGGGATATTAACAAGGTCTTGAGGATATCTCTCCAAGAGAGAACCCGCAGTAATGGATTTAAATTAGATAAGTTTAGATTTAGAAAGGACATAGGAAAGTATTGGTTTGGAAATAGGGTAGTTGATGAGTGGAACAGTCTACCTAGTTGGGTTATTGAGGCTAGGACTTTGGGTAGTTTCAAATTTAGGTTGGATAAGTACATGAGTGGGAGGGGTTGGATTTGAGTGGGACTTGCACATCAGAGCTTATTTCTTGGGTAGCATTGAAAATTGGGTTGGTCAAATGTTTGTTAGTGGGATGAATTGTAAAGGACCTGCCTAGTATGGGCCAACAGGCCTGCTGCAGTGTTCCTCCTTTCTTATGTTCTTATATTATTTACTTAGATTTTAGTAAGGCTTTTGATAGAGTTCCGCACCAAAGACTGTTAAAGAAAGTGGCAGCTCATGGCATTGGGGGAAAAGTGCTCTCGTGGATCAAATCATGGCTCACAGACAGGAAGCAGAGAGTGTCCATAAATGGGGTTAAATCCGAGTGGGGATCTGTAACAAGTGGCGTTCCACAGGGATCAGTATTGGGCCCGTTGTTGTTTATAATATATATCAATGACCTTGGTGAGGGAATTACTAGTGATATGAGCAAATTCGCCGATGACACAAAGATAGGTAGGATAATTGATTCAAACGTAGACGTTAGGGAACTTCAGGAGGATTTAAACAACATAAGAAATTGGTGAAGACCTGTTTGTGTGCTCTCTGTGAATCTGAACCAGGATGCCCTCTCTTGAGCAGCTTTACCAGCAGCTGAGAGAAGAACTCAGAGTTGCTAAACTGGAGATACGGCGATTAACGGAGGAGAACAAGAGGATTCGTAGTAATCCACCTGTTGTGAGTCCCCAGGTTAAGAAGGCAGCTTGGTCAGTGGTCGGGCAACATGGAACCAAGCTGAAGATTAAGAAAACGGTTGGAGAGGCAGAAACAACGAGAAACCAGAAGACTGCCGTGGAAACTTCCAACTCATTCTCGGTGCTACCTGACGAATGTGAGTGTTCTACTGGGAATGCCACAACGAGCACCAAGGAAGCATTGGCAGACGTGAGTGAGACATCCCTAGAAACCCCAACGAAGACCATCGAGAACGTCATGACGAATTCTACAAGTGGTGTAATGCTACCTGGCGAATGTGAGTCGACTACTCGGAGCATCACTACGGACGACGCCAAGGAAGGTAAAAACATTGTTGTTGTTGGGGATAGCCAGATTAGGTACATGGATAGGGCTTTCTGTTTGAAGGATAGGAGTAGGAGGCAGAGAGTATGTTTTCCTGGGGCTGGGATGAAGGATATTGTTAGCCGTCTGGATGACATCATGAGAGGTAATGGGAGCAATCCTATTATCTGTCTCAGTGCTGGAGGCAACGATGTTGGCAGACGTAGGAGTGAGGACCTGATTAGCAGGTATAGGTCAGCAATAGAGATAATTAGGAAGAAGGGTGGCAAACCTGTCATATGTGGCATTTTGCCAAGGAGAGGAGTTGGAAATGAATGGTTGTCCAGAGCAATTGGTGTCGATTGCTGGCTGGACAAATACTGTAAGGAAAATGCGGTAACATTCATTGACAACTGGGACCTCTTCTATGGCAGAAATGACATGTATGCCAGGGATGGGGTTCACTTGTCTAGGTGTGGGGTGGGAGCACTGGCCAACGCAGTGGAGGGAGCTGTTAGGTCTTTAAACTAGGAATAGTTAGTGGTATGGGTTTTGGCGGGAAAGCTGTGAAGTCGCAGGGTAGTAACATGAGTACTAGGAGAACTAGTAATAGGAAAAATGAGGAGGATATTGGAAAGCCAGTGGCACTAATTGACAATGACAGTAATAGGTTTAGTGGAATAACAGAAAGGAGCAGGAAGGGTAAAGAGATAGGAGGGTCATTAAATATTTATTACACAAATAGTCGCAGTGCTAGGAATAAGATGGATGAGTTAAGACTAGTTGCTAGTGCAGGTAACATAGATGTATTTGCCATTACTGAGACGTGGTTTAATTCAAAAAGTCGGGACATGCCTGCAGAATGTCACATTCAGGGTTTTAAATTGTTCCAAGTAGATAGAAGTATCGGGAAGGGGGGTGGGGTGGCATTGTATGTCCGAGATCGCTTGAACTGTTGCATAAAAACAGGTATTAAGTCTGAAGTAACACATACAGAGTCTGTTTGAATAGAATTTTCAGAGGGGCATGAAAAATTAATTTTAGGTGTGATATACCGTCCCCCAAATTTAGATAGGGACCAGGGGAGACTACTATGGGAGGAAATTGTTAGGGCCACAAGGCACGATAATGTAGTAATTCTAGGAGACTTTAACTTTAGTCATATTGATTGGAATTTCTTAACTGGGAATTTAGAATCTTACGATTTCTTAGAAGTAGTTCAGGATTGTTTTTTGAAGCAGTTTGTGACAGAACCTACAAGGGGTAATAACCTGCTTGACTTAGTTCTGGCAAACAATGAATCCCTTGTTAATAATTTAGAAGTTTCAGAGGAACTGGGTGCCAGCGACCACAAATCAATTACATGTAGAATTGAATGGAAGTATGATAGTAGGGATAACTCAGTAACAGTCCCAGATTTTCGCCTAGCAGATTACGATGGGCTTAGAGAACACTTATCATCTGTTGACTGGGGTAACGAAGAGAGCTATCAATATGACAGTTTTCTGAACACAATACATGCTGCTCAAAGAACGTTTATCCCTTATAAGGAAATTAGATCAAATAGAAATGACCCAAAATGGATGAGTAATAGGCTGAAATATCTACTAGGGCATAAGAAAGGAATTTATAGGCGTATCAAAAGAGGCGAGGGTCATCTTATGAATCAGTATATTGACATTAAGAGGGACATTAAAAAGGGGATAAGAAAAGCTAAAAGGGACTATGAAATTAAAGTTGCTAGGGATTCTAAAACTAACCCAAAAAGTTTTTTCCAGGTCTATAGAACAAAAGTCAGAGATAAGATAGGTCCCCTTAAAAATAACTATGGGCATCTTACTGACAAAGAGAATGAAATGTGCTCGATTTTAAATAATTATTTTCTCTCGGTTTTTACACAGGAAGACACTAATAATATTCCGGTAATTAATTTTTATAGTGGATCAGAAGAAGATAAATTATGTAACATCACAGTCACTAGTGAAATGGTTGTGAAGCAGATAGACAGACTAAAGCAAAATAAGTCACCGGGTCCTGATGAGGTTTTTTCAAGGGTTCTTAAGGAATGCAAAATGGAAATCTGTGAACCATTAACTAATATTTTTAATTTATCTCTTCAAACAGGTGCAGTGTCTGATATGTGGAAGATGGCTAATGTAATTCCTATTTTTAAAACAGGGGACAAGTCGTTACCGTCAAATTACCGCCCAATAAGCCTGACCTCAATTGTAGGCAAATTACTTGAGTCAATTATAGCTGAGATTATAAGAAGCCATCTCGATAAGCATAGCTTGATTAATGATACTCAGCATGGATTCACAAGAGGCCGGTCTTGTCTAACTAATTTATTAACTTTCTTCAGTAAAGCTTTTGAGGCTGTTGACCACGATAAAGAATTTGATATTATTTACTTAGATTTTAGTAAGGCATTTGATAGAGTTCCGCACCAAAGACTGTTGAAGAAAGTAGCAGCTCATGGCATTGGGGGAAGGGTGCTCTCGTGGATCGAATCATGGCTCACAGGCAGGAAGCAAAGAGTGTCCATAAATGGGGTTAAATCCGAGTAGGGATCAGTAACAAGTGGCGTTCCACAGGGATCAGTCTTGGGCCCGTTGTTGTTTATAATATATATCAATGATCTTGATGAAGGAATTACTAGTGATATGAGCAAATTCGCCGATGACACGAAGATAGGTAGAATAATTGATTCAAACGTAGATGTTAGGGAACTTCAGGAGGATTTAGACAAACTCTACTCTTGGTCAGAAAAGTGGCAGATGCAGTTCAATGTAGATAAATGCAAGGTTCTGAAGCTCGGGAGTGTCCATAACCCTAGCACTTATAAGTTAAATAATGTAGAACTTAACCATACAGATTGCGAAAAGGACTTGGGGGTTATGGTAAGCAGCAACCTTAAACCAAGACAGCAATGCCTAAGCGTACGTAATAAGGCAAATAGATTACTGGGATTTATATCAAGAAGTGTAAGCAACAGAAGTCCAGAGGTCATACTGCAGCTTTATACATCATTAGTAAGGCCTCACCTAGATTATGCAGTTCAATTCTGGTCTCCATATTACAGAATGGACATAAATTCGTTAGAAAACATTCAGCGTAGGATGACTAAATTAATACATAGCATTAGAAATCTTCCTTATGAAGAAAGATTGAAGACTCTTAAGTTACATTCACTTGTTAGACGAAGAATGAGGGGAGACCTGATCGAAGTGTATAAGTGGAAGATAGGTATTAATAAAGGGGATATTAACAAGGTCTTGAGAATATCTCTCCAAGAGAGAACCCGCAGTAATGGATTTAAATTAGATAAGTTTAGATTTAGAAAGGACATAGGAAAGTATTGGTTTGGAAATAGGGTAGTAGATGAGTGGAACAGTCTACCTAGTTGGGTTATTGAGGCTAGGACTTTGAGTAGTTTCAAATTTAGGTTGGATAAATACATGAGTGGGATGGGTTGGATTTGAGTGGGACTATACACAAATAACCCGCACATAAAAGACAGAAGCTTACGACGACGTTTCGGTCCGACTTGGACCATTGACAAAGTCAGTGGTCCAAGTCGGACCGAAACATAAGAACATAAGAAAGGAGGAACACTGCAGCAGGCCTGTTGGCCCATACTAGGCAGGTCCTTTACAATTCATCCCACTAACAAACATTTGACCAACCCAATTTTCAATGCTACCCAAGAAATAAGCTCTGATGTGCAATTATTTAAGTTCTACGTTGTTAACATGAAGTAACTGGGGTTATGGACACTTCGAGCTTCAGGAGCGCTTGCGTTACATTGAACTGCGCTTTCTGACCAGAAGCCAAGTTTGTCTCTGGTTCCCTAACATGCGTTTGAATCTGTCTACTATCAGAGTGATCATCGCCTCATCACTAGTATTCGCAAATCCCGTCGTGATGCTATATTATAAACGGCTGGCAGACCCAAACGATCTGTGCCTTGTTACTGATCCCAACCATTTATGTTTTATCTGCTTCCTGTTGTCTGTGACCATGATTCAATCGCGGCACCACTCCCCCAATGCCATGAGCTGCTGCTCTTCCAGCGGTTGGTGCGAAAACTCTGTCAGAGTACTACTAAAATCTAAAGTAAACTAATCAAATTCTGTAAAATATTTAACCTCAAAACACTGAAAAAGTTAATAAATTAGTTGAACTAGATGCTTTCTTCAATGATCCAATATTTGATATATCGTTAATCAGCTGTTAACTTATCGAACACTCTTATAATTTGACTATAATTGACTCTAATGTTGCCCCTTACAGTGGTCGAGCGAAGCGAATATTGGCGATAACTGTTTTGTCCCCTGTTAAAAAAATAGGAATTACGATAACCATCTTCCACATAATCCGAACACTGTTTGAAGAATAAATTAAAAATATTAGTTAATGGTTCTGGGCATATTTTGCATTCACTAGAGGCTGAAGCATTCTCATCGGTTCGATGACTATTACACAACGTCGATCTGTCTGGCTTCGCTGTTCACTAGTGACTATGATGTTACGTAATTTATCTTCTTCTGGCCCACTATAAAATTAATTGCGGAACATACTAGTGTTCTGTTGGCCAAAAAACGAGAAGAAACTAATTATTTAAAAATCGACACAACTCGACTATGACAAGACTTATCGAATCAGAGAACTATCTTATGCTACGACTTTTGTTCTATATACCTGGAAAAAGCACGGGTTCAGATCTAACAAACACAATTTCATGGTCCTTTGCTTTTCTTGTCATGTCCTGTTAGTGTCGTATGTGATTAAGCAAAGATAAGCTCTTTTAATGGCTAAATTCGCATCTTGCTATGCTAATGATATTTCGGCCTATTCATCCATTTTTGTCATTTCTATTTGATCTATTTCTTTATGAGGATTAAATGTTCTTTTGAGCGGCATGCGTGTGTTCAGAAAAAACTGTCATATTGATAGCTCTCTCGTTACAAGTCGGCGCAGATGATAGTGTTCTCTAAGCCTGTATGCAAATCTGGGTATCACTGGTTATCTATCATATGATAATTAAATCTGTTCAGTTTGTGTCAGCTAACTGCAGCTTTTCTAAGTATCAACGAAATTCGTGTTTAGAGGCTCCAAGCAGATTATTACTGCTAGCAAATTCTGTGTAACAGTCACAATTTACAGAAATAAGTATGATTCTGCGATCTTCAGTATTTCTGTTAAGTTGGGAATCTCTAAATCTTTACATTATGGTAACGCTGTGACTAACATTCTCCCATGTGATGTGCTCATTTGAGAGCGTACTATCGCACAAAGTTGAATTTTTCGTGCTGTGTCAAGCTGGCTCTGTGTGTTCATGCCCGTTTTATGCGGCAGTTCCGAAGTCACCGACGCTGTACCCACCCCTTCGATGCTACATCTGCTTGGAACAATTTTGAGAGCCTGAATGTGACGACGCGAGCACATGTTGACACAGTGACTGTGTCTCAGCTAATGTTAGCTCAGCTCTATGATACCTACTGCTGTGTCTTATTCTGCTGCGACATTGTGTGTCTGTAAGGACCCTCCTTTCTCTTTATCATTCCTAACCCTTTCTGTTGTCCACTAAACTGTCCTTGTCGGAGTGGTGCCACTGGCTACTAAGTGTCACCTTATTTTGTACTAGTTCTCTAGTATCATATTACCTGAGACTTCTGGTCTCGCGAAACCAGCACTAACATTCTAATTTAAGACCTGGCACCTAGTTTGTCTTTTATGTGCGGGTTATTTGTGTATCGTTCCAGTCACGGTATTGTGCCTTTTTGTTATTTATTTTTGAGTGGGACTTGCACATCAGAGCTTATTTCTTGGGTAGCATTGAAAATTGGGTAGGTCAAATGTTTGTTAGTGGGATGAATTGTAAAGGACCTGCCTAGTATGGGCCAACAGGCCTGCTGCAGTGTTCCTCCTTTCTTATGTTCTTATGTTCTTAAGAACATAAGAAAGGAGGAACACTGCAGCAGGCCTGTTGGCCCATACTAGGCAGGTCCTTTACAATTCATCCCACTAACAAAACATTTGCCCAACCCGATTTTCAATGCTACCCAAGAAATAAGCTCTGATGTGCAAGTCCCACTCAAATCCAACCCCTCCCACTCATGTACTTATCCAACCTAAATTTGAAACTACCCAAAGTCCTAGCCTCAATAACCCAACTAGGTAGACTGTTCCACTCATCAACTACCCTATTTCCTAACCAATACTTTCCTGTGTCCTTTCTAAATCTAAACTTATCTAATTTAAATCCATTACTGCGGGTTCTCTCTTGGAGAGATATCCTCAAGACCTTGTTAATATCCCCTTTATTAATACCTATCTTCCACTTATACACTTCGATCAGGTCTCCCCTCATTCTTCGTCTAACAAGTGAATGTAACTTAAGAGTCTTCAATCTTTCTTCATAAGGAAGATTTCTAATGCTATGTATTAATTTAGTCATCCTACGCTGAATGTTTTCTAACGAATTTATGTCCATTCTGTAATATGGAGACCAGAATTGAGCTGCATAATCTAGGTGAGGCCTTACTAATGATGTATAAAGCTGCAGTATGACCTCTGGACTTCTGTTGCTTACACTTCTTGATATAAATCCCAGTAATCTATTTGCCTTATTACGTACGCTTAGGCATTGCTGTCTTGGTTTAAGGTTGCTGCTTACCATAACCCCCAAGTCCTTTTCGCAATCTGTATGGCTAAGTTCTACATTATTTAACTTATAAGTGCTAGGGTTATAGACACTCCCGAGCTTCAGAACCTTGCATTTATCCACATTGAACTGCATCTGCCACTTTTCTGACCAAGAGTAGAGTTTGTCTAAATCCTCCTGAAGTTCCCTAACATCTACGTTTGAATCAATTATCCTACCTATCTTCGTGTCATCGGCGAATTTGCTCATATCACTAGCAATTCCTTCATCAAGATCATTGATATATATTATAAACAACAACGGGCCCAAGACTGATCCCTGTGGAACGCCACTTGTTACTGATCCCCACTCGGATTTAACCCCATTTATGGACACACTCTGCTTCCTGTCTGTGAGCCATGACTCGATCCACGAGAGCACCCTCCCCCCAATGCCATGAGCTGCTACTTTCTTCAACAGTCTTTGGTGCAGAACTCTATCAAATGCCTTACTAAAATCTAAGTAAACAATATCAAATTCTTTATCGTGGTCAACAGCCTCAAAAGCTTTACTGAAGAAAGTTAATAAATTAGTTAGACAAGACCGGCCTCTTGTGAATCCATGCTGAGTATCATTAATCAAGCTATGCTTATCGAGATGGCTTCTTATAATCTCAGCTATAATTGACTCTAGCAACTTGCCTACAATTGAGGTCAGGCTTATTGGGCGGTAATTTGACGGTAACGACTTGTCCCCTGTTTTAAAAATAGGAATTACATTAGCCATCTTCCACATATCAGACACTACACCTGTTTGAAGAGATAAATTAAAAATATTAGTTAATGGTTCACAGACTTCCATTTTGCATTCCTTAAGAACCCTTGAAAAAACCTCATCAGGACCCGGTGACTTATTTTGCTTCAGTCGGTCTATCTGCTTCACAACCATTTCACTAGTGACTGTGATGTTACATAATTTATCTTCTTCTGATCCACTATAAAAATTAATTACCGGAATATTATTAGTGTCTTCCTGTGTAAAAACCGAGAGAAAATAATTATTTAAAATCGAGCACATTTCATTCTCTTTGTCAGTAAGATGCCCATAGTTATTTTTAAGGGGACCTATCTTATCTCTGACTTTTGTTCTATATACCTGGAAAAAACTTTTTGGATTAGTTTTAGAATCCCTAGCAACTTTAATTTCATAGTCCCTTTTAGCTTTTCTTATCCCCTTTTTAATGTCCCTCTTAATGTCAATATACTGATTCATAAGATGACCCTCGCCTCTTTTGATACGCCTATAAATTCCTTTCTTATGCCCTAGTAGATATTTCAGCCTATTATTCATCCATTTAGGGTCATTTCTATTTGATCTAATTTCCTTATAAGGGATAAACGTTCTTTGAGCAGCATGTATTCTGTTCAGAAAACTGTCATATTGATAGCTCTCTTCGTTACCCCAGTCAACAGATGATAAGTGTTCTCTAAGCCCATCGTAATCTGCTAAGCGAAAATCTGGGACTGTTACTGAGTTATCCCTACTATCATACTTCCATTCAATTCTAAATGTAATTGATTTGTGGTCGCTAGCACCCAGTTCCTCAGAAACTTCTAAATTATTAACAAGGGATTCATTGTTTGCCAGAACTAAGTCAAGCAGGTTGTTTCCCCTTGTAGGTTCTGTCACAAACTGCTTCAAAAAACAATCCTGAACTACTTCTAAGAAATCGTATGATTCTAAATTCCCAGTCAAGAAATTCCAATCAATATGACTAAAGTTAAAGTCTCCTAGAATTACTACATTATCGTGCCTTGTGGCCCTAACAATTTCCTCCCATAGTAGTCTCCCTTGGTCCCTATCTAAATTTGGGGGACGGTATATCACACCTAAAATTAATTTTTCATGCCCCTCTGAAAATTCTATCCAAACAGACTCTGTATGTGTTACTTCAGACTTAATACCCGTTTTTATGCAACAGTTCAAGCGATCTCGGACATACAATGCCACCCCACCCCCCTTCCCGATACTTCTATCTACTTGGAACAATTTAAAACCCTGAATGTGACATTCTGCAGGCATGTCCCGACTTTTTGAATTAAACCACGTCTCAGTAATGGCAAATACATCTATGTTACCTGCACTAGCAACTAGTCTCAACTCGTCCATCTTATTCCTAGCACTGCGACTATTTGTGTAATAAACTTTTAATGACCCTCCTCTCTCTTTACCCTTCCTGCTCCTTTCTATTATTCCACTAAACCTATTACTGTCCTTGTCAATTAGTGCCACTGGCTTTCCAATATCCACCTCATTTTGCCTATTACTAGTTCTCCTAGTACTCATATTACTACCCTGCGACTTCACAGTTTTCCTGCAAAAACCCATACCTCTAACTAATCCTAGTTTAAAGTCCTAACAACCCCCTCAACTGAGTTAGCAAGAAAACCCACACCTGCCCTGGATAAGTGAACCCCATCCCTGGCATACATGTCATTTCGGCCATAGAAGTTGTCCCAGTTGTCAATGAATGGTACTGCATTATCCTTACAGTGTTTATCCAGCCAACAATTAATACCAATTGCTCTGGACAACCATTCATTACCAACACCTCTTCTTGGCAAAATGCCACATATAACAGGGCGCCCCCCCCCCTTCTTCCTAATCATGTCTATAGCTGTTCTGAACTTTCTAACTAAATCCTCACTTCTACGCTTGCCAACATCATTGCCTCCAGCACTGAGGCAAATAATAGGATTGATCCCATTACCGTTCATGATGTTGTCAAGCCGGCTAACAATGTCCTCCATCCCAGCCCCAGGAAAGCATACCCTTTGTCTCCTACTCCTGTCCTTCAAGCAGAATGCCCTATCCATGTATCTAACCTGGCTATCCCCAACAACAACAATATTCTTACCTTCCTTGTTGTCGTTCGTCGTGACGATCCCAGTAGTAGACTCACATTCGTCGGGTAGCACCGAGAATGCGTTGGAGGTTTCCACGGGAGTTTCCACAGCAGTCTCTTTCTTCTTCATCGTTTCTGGCTTTCCATTCGTCTTCTTCATCGTCAACTTCGTCGTCCCCTGCTGTCCAGCCACTGACCACGATCCCTTCTTGACCTGAGGACTCGAAACAGGAGGACTACTACGAATCCTCTTGTTTTCTTCGGTCAGTCGCCGTATCTCCATCTTCGCTGTCCTTAATTCTTCCTTAAGTTGCTGGTAAAGTTGCTCGATGGAGGGCATCTTGGTTCAGTCCACGGGAGCAAACAAGGCACTTCTTCACAGAGTTAAGTACAGGTCAGCACTCAAAGTTGGATAAATTTAGATTTAGAAAGGACATAGGAAAGTATTGGTTTGGAAATAGGGTAGTTGATGAGTGGAACAGTCTACCTAGTTGGGTTATTGAGGCTAGGACTTTGGGTAGTTTCAAATTTAGGTTGGATAAGTACATGAGTGGGAGGGGTTGGATTTGAGTGGGACTTGCACATCGGAGCTTGTTTCTTGGGTGGCATTGAAAATTGGGTTGGGCAAATGTTTTGTTAGTGGGATGAATTGTAAAGGACCTGCCTAGTATGGGCCAACAGGCCTGCTGCAGTGTTCCTCCTTTCTTATGTTCTTATGTTATTCCTGGTTCTTACCTGGTTCGACACCCTCAGTACTTTATTAATGTCTCCCTTGTTTATGCCCGTCATCCACTTATACACTTCAATGATATCTCCCCTCATTCTACGCCTCTCCAGAGAGTGGAGATTTAAGGCTTTAAGTCTATCTTCATACTGGAGGTTCCTTACACAGTAAATCATTTTAGTCATTCTTCTCTGTATGTTCTCTAATGAGTCTATGTCCATCCTGTAGTAAGGGGACCAAAACTGAGCAGCATAATCCAAATGAGGCCTCACTAGTGATGTATAGAGCTGCAAAATAACTTTTGGACTTCTGTTACTTATACTTCTTGAGATAAATCCAAGTAATCTGTTGGCCTTGTTGCGCACACTGAGGCACTGCTGTCTTGGCTTTAGATTTCTGCTTACCATGACTCCCAAGTCTTTTTCACATTCTGTATGACCAAGCTCTACTTTACCTAGATTATAGCTTCGAGGGTTATTTTCATTACCAAGGGCAAGTACCTTACACTTATCCACATTAAACTTCATCTGCCATTTCTCAGACCAAGACATTAATTTGTTCAAATCGTCCTGGAGTTCATTGATATCCTCCTCAGAGTGAATTATACGGCCTATCTTTGTATCATCAGCAAACTTACTCATGTCACTAGTAATCCCTTCATCAAGGTCATTAATGTAAATTATGAACAAGAGAGGGCCTAAAACTGATCCTTGTGGAACGCCACTAGTGACTAATCCTCATTCAGATTTCACTCCATTAATGGTAACTCTCTGCTTTCTATTGGTAAGCCATGCCTCAATCCATGCTAGAACTTTACCTCCTATACCATGAGCTGCCACTTTTCTTAAGAGTCTCTTGTGAGGTACTCTGTTGAAGGCTTTACTAAAATCCAAATAAACAATATCATATTCCTTATCACTGTCAACTGCCTCAAATGTTCTATTGAAGAACGTCAGTAAGTTTGTCAGGCAGGAACGACCTCTCGTGAATCCATGCTGAGATTCTTTTATCAAGTTATGCTCTTCAAGGTGACTTCTGATAATGTCAGCTATAATTGATTCTAATAACTTGCCCACTATAGATGTCAGGCTTATTGGACGGTAATTTGAAGGAGTGGACTTATCCCCTGATTTGAATATAGGAACCACATTAGCCATCTTCCACATATCTGGCACAACACTGGTAAGGATGGACGTATTGAATACACTCGTTAATGGCTGACTAAGCTCCATCTTGCATTCCTTAAGTACCCTTGAAAACAACTCATCGGGTCCCGGGGACTTATTTTGTTTCAGTTTGTCTATCTGTTTAATAACCATGTCCCTCGTGACAGTAATATTAGTTAACTTGAATTCATCAGGAACTAAATAATTGTTAATTACTGGAATCTCATTTACATCTTCCTGTGTAAAAACTGACAAAAAATAGTCATTATATAAGGAACACATTTCCAGTTCATTATCCGTCAGCTGTCCATTCCCAGATTTCAGAGGTCCTACTTTTTCCTTCACCTTCGTCCTATACACTTGAAAGAACCCCTTTGGATTAGTCTTTGATTCATTAGCAACTCTAATTTCATAGTCACGTTTAGCCTTTCTAATCGCTTTTTTTACTTCTCTTTTAAGCTGAACATGTTGGTCAGTAAGGTTAACCTCTCCTCTTCTGATGCGCCTATAAATTCCCCTTTTCTCCCCTAATAGATGCTTTAGCCTCCTGTTAACCCATTTGGGATCGTTATTATTAGACCTAATTTCTCTCTGGGAAATGTATATACTCTGGGCACTGTGTACATTATTTAGAAAACAATCATAAAAGCAGATCCCTTCATATTCATAAGTATGATTATCGTCAATAAAATCATTAGCTAGATAACCCCAATCAAGATTAGACAAATGTTCCCTAACTCCATTATAATCGGCAGAACGAAAATCGGGGATTTTTACTGTATTATCATTATTCTTGCATTCCCAATTAATGCTAAAGGTGATGGATTTGTGATCACTTGCGCCAAGCTCTTCAGTGATCTCCAGATTATTCACGAGTGTTTCCTTATTTGACAAGACTAGGTCTAGCAAATTATTACCCCTGGTAGGTTCAGTTACACTCTGTTTCAGAAAACAGTCCTGAACTGTTTCCATGAAGTCACTGGACTCTAGATTACCTGTCAAAGAACTCCAGTCAATTTGGCTAAAGTTAAAGTCCCCTACTATGACTACGTTACTGTGTACAGAAGCCCTAACAATTTCGTCCCAAAGAAGTCTCCCTCTATCGTGATCCAAGCCTGGAGGTCGGTATATTACACCTAGAATTAGTTTTTCTTGACCCTCCACGAACTCTACCCAAACAGACTCTGTTACTGCTCCATCTATTTTTATACCTGTTTTTATGCAGCAATTAATATTTTCTCGGACATACAATGCAACTCCTCCCCCCTTCCCATTACATCTATCCACATTGAATAACTTAAATCCCTGAATATTACACTCAACAGTCATATCCCGACTCTTTAAATCATACCACGTTTCAGTTAATGCAATGATATCAAAGTTCCCAGCACATGCTACCAAACGTAGTTCATTAATTTTATTTCTTGCACTTCGACTGTTAGCATAAAATACCATCATATGTTTTTTCTTCTGCACATTTTTCCTATTCATCTTTGTTTTTACACAATTTCTGAAATTATCATTACCCGGAGTTACTACGTAACAGTTACTATTAAGATTCTTAATATCAGAGCATAAGTCAATATATCCATACTCATTATTAATCATTTCTAAACCCATACCTCTAACTAATCCTAGTTTAAAGTCCTAACAACCCCCTCAACTGAGTTAGCAAGAAAACCCACACCTGCCCTGGATAAGTGAACCCCATCCCTGGCATACATGTCATTTCGGCCATAGAAGTTGTCCCAGTTGTCAATGAATGGTACTGCATTATCCTTACAGTGTTTATCCAGCCAACAATTAATACCAATTGCTCTGGACAACCATTCATTACCAACACCTCTTCTTGGCAAAATGCCACATATAACAGGGTGCCCCCCCTTCTTCCTAATCATGTCTATAGCTGTCCTGAACTTTCTAACTAAATCCTGCAGTATGACCTCTGGACTTCTGTTGCTTACACTTCTTGATATAAATCCCAGTAATCTATTTGCCTTATTATGTACACTTAGGCATTGCTGTCTTGGTTTAAGGTTGCTGCTCACCATAACCCCCAAGTCCTTTTCGCAATCTGTATGGCTAAGTTCTACATCATTTAACTTATAAGTGCTAGGGTTATGGACACTCCCGAGCTTCAGAACCTTGCATTTATCTACATTGAACTGCATCTGCCACTTTTCTGACCAAGAATATAGTTTGTTTAAATCCTCCTGAAGTTCCCTAACATCTATGTTTGAATCAATTATCCTACCTATCTTTGTGTCATCGGCAAATTTGCTCATATCACTAGTAATTCCCTCATCAAGGTCATTGATATATATTATAAACAACAACGGGCCCAAGACTGATCCCTGTCGAACTCCACTTGTTACAGATCCCCTCTCGGATTTAACCCCATTTATGGACACACTCTGCTTCCTGTCTGTGAGCCATGACTCGATCCATGAGAGCACTTTTCCCCCAATGCCATCAGCTGCCACTTTCTTTAACAGTCTTGGGTGCGGAACTCTATCAAAAACCTTACTAAATTCTAAGTAAATAATATCAAATTCTTTATCGTGGTCAACAGCCTCAAAAGCTTTACTGAAGAAAGTTAATAAATTAGTTAGACAAGACCGGCCTCTTGTGAATCCATGCTGAGTATCATTAATCAAGCTATGCTTATCGAGATGGCTTCTTATAATCTGAGCTATAATTGACTCTAGTAATTTGCCTACAATTGAGGTCAGGCTTATTGGGCGGTAATTTGACGGTAACGACTTGTCCCCTGTTTTAAAAATAGGAATTACATTAGCCATCTTCCACATATCAGACACTACACCTGTTTGAAGAGATAAATTAAAAATATTAGTTAATGGTTCACAGAGTTCCATTTTGCATTCCTTAAGAACCCTTGAAAAAACCTCATCAGGACCCGGCGACTTATTTTGCTTCAGTCTGTCTATCTGCTTCACAACCATTTCACTAGTGACTGTGATGTTACATAATTTATCTTCTTCTAGCCCACTATAAAAATTAATTACTGGAATATTGTTAGTGTCTTCCTGTGTAAAAACTGAGAGAAAATAATTATTTAAAATCGAGCACATTTCATTCTCTTTGTCAGTAAGATGCCCATAGTTATTTTTAAGGGGACCTATCTTATCTCTAACTTTTGTTCTATAGACCTGGAAAAAACTTTTTGGGTTAGTTTTAGAATCCCTAGCAACTTTAATTTCATAGTCCCTTCTAGCTTTTCTTATCCCCTTTTTAATGTCCCTCTAAATGTCAATATACTGATTCATAAGGTGACCCTCACCTCTTTTGATACGCCTATAAATTCCTTTCTTATGCCCTAGTAGATATTTCAGCCTATTATTCATCCATTTTGGGTCATTTCTATTTGATCTAATTTCTTTATACGGGATAAACATTCTTTGAGCAGCATGTATAGTGTTCAGAAAACTGTCATATTGATAGCTCTCTTCGTTACCCCAGTCAACAGATGATAAGTGTTCTCTAAGCCCATCGTAATCTGCTAAGCGAAAATCTGGGACTGTTACTGAGTTATCGCTACTATCGTACTTCCATTCAATGCTAAATGCAATTGATTTGTGGTTGCTAGCACCCAATTCCTCTGAAATTTCTAAATTATTAACAAGGGATTCATTGTTTGCCAGAACTAAGTCAAGCAGGTTATTTCCCCTTGTAGGTTCTGTCACAAACTGCTTCAAAAAACATTCCTGACCTACTTCTAAGAAGTCGTATGATTCTAAATTCCCAGTCAAGAAATTCCAATCAATATGATTAAAGTTAAAGTCTCCTAAAATTACTACATTATCGTGCCTTGTGGCCTTAACAGTTTCCTCCCATAGTAGTCTCCCTTGGTCCCTATCTAAGTTTGGGGGACGGTATATCACTCCTAAAATCAGTTTTTCATGTCCTGAAAATTCTGTCCAAACAGACTCTGTATGTGTTACTTCAGACTTAATATACGTTTTTATGCAACAGTTCAAGCGATCTCGGACATACAATGCCACCCCACCCCCCTTCCCGATACTTCTATCTACTTGGAACAATTTAAAACCCTGAATGTGACATTCTGCAGGCATGTCCTGACTTTTTTAATTAAACCACATCTCAGTTAAGGCAAATACATCAATGTTACCTGCACTAGCAACTAATCTCAACTCGTCCATCTTATTCCTAGCACTACGGCTATTAGCATAATAAACATTGAAAGACTCTCCTTTGTCTTTACCCTTCCTGCTCATTTCTGTTTTTCTACTTAACCTGTTACTGTCCTTATCACCCAGTGTCACTGGCTTTTCAATATCTACCTCGTTCTGCTTATTACTAGTTCCCCTAGAACTCATAATGTTACTACACTGGGACTTAACTGTTTTCCTGCCGAAACCCATACCACTAACTATTCCTAGTTTAAAGTCCTAGCAGCTCCCTGCACTGCAGTTGCCAGTGCTCCCACCCCAGACCTAGATAAGTGAACCCCATCCATCTTGGTGCAGTTCAATGTAGATAAATGCAAGGTTCTGAAGCTTGGGAGTGTCCATAACCCTAGCACTTATAAGTTAAATGATGTAGAACTTAGCCATACAGATTGCGAAAAGGACTTGGGGGTTATGGTGAGCAGCAACCTTAAACCAAGACAGCAATGCCTAAGCGTACGTAATAAGGCAAATAGATTACTGGGATTTATATCAAGAAGTGTAAGCAACAGAAGTCCATAGGTCATACTGCAGCTTTATACATCATTAGTAAGGCCTCACCTAGATTATGCAGCTCAATTCTGGTCTCCATATTACAAAATGGACATAAATTCGTTAGAAAACATTCAGCGTAGGATGACTAAATTAATACATAGCATTAGAAATCTTCCTTATGAAGAAAGATTGAAGACTCTTAAGTTACATTCACTTGTTAGACGAAGAATGAGGGGAGACCTGATCGAAGTGTATAAGTGGAAGATAGGTATTAATAAAGGGGATATTAATAAGGTCTTGAGGATATCTCTCCAAGAGAGAACCCGCAGTAATGGATTTAAATTAGATAAGTTTAGATTTAGAAAGGACACAGGAAAGTATTGGTTTGGAAATAGGGTAGTTGATGAGTGGAACAGTCTACCTAGTTGGGTTATTGAGGCTGGGACTTTGGGTGGTTTCAAATTTAGGTTGGATAGGTACATGAGTGGGAGGGGTTGGATTTGAGTGGGACTTGCACATCAGAGCTTATTTCATGGGTAGCATTGAAAATTGGGTTGGTCAAATGTTTTGTTAGTGGGATGAATTGTAAAGGACCTGCCTAGTATGGGCCAACAGGCCTGCTGCAGTGTTCCTCCTTTCTTATGTTCTTATGTTCAGTCCAGGCCATGTGTTGCCCATCTTCTGCTTGTGGTCCCTGGCTTTGGCTGTTCCTGTGCCTTTGAAACTCCTCCTAGGGATTTTGGATCCTAACCATGTATCAATCTTCCATGTTTCTAGTTTCACTTTGTCAATTATGCAAGGATATTGCCATCCTGAACTATCACTGTACAAGCCTCTTTATTTTTATTTTATTTTTGAGGCATTATTCTTTGCAGATATGGTGTTCAAAGAGGGTATGGAGGCAGTGTTTCGGGTAGCGCTAGTGCTTCTTAAGACGCATGAGGAAGCGCTGATGGCTTGTGATTCATTTGAACAAATTATGGACTACATAAAAACTTCTATGACCAATCTTAATATCCATGAGATGGGAAACATCATTTCTCAGGTACAGTAATAAGATTTATTAACTTTTTATCTATTAGTTTTTCCATTGTGATAATTAAAATAAATATATATTCAAAGTGTATATGAAATAATTTTTTTCTTGTTGAGGGGTGTAAGACGTGTTCATATATAAGGATCATTGAAAATTCAAGTACAGCTGCTCCCCAACTTGTAACCCTAATGCATTTCTGAAAACTTTCTAATTTGAGTGCTCAGGACTCAGAACCTATTTTCCCACAGAATTCCATGTTATAGACAGAGATGTATTTCTGAGCCATAATATGTATTTAGTTAATTTTTTACCCAAAAATATTTTACTAATATTTTTATATTCAGTACTGTTACTTTTCAGTTGTGGATAGTACCAAGTCATGTTTATTTAATTTGTACATGTATAATGAAGTCTTAGGAGTCTGTGGAGACAAAGAACTTTGTCCTTGGAGGCAAAGAGAGGAATGTATGAGAGTATAGTTTTACCAACGCTCTTATATAGGTGTGAAGCATGGGTGATGAATGTTGCAGCGAGGAGAAGGCTGGAGGCAGTGGAGATGTCATGTCTGAGGGCAATGTGTGGTGTAAATATAATGCAGAGAATTCGTAGTTTGGAAGTTAGGAGGAGGTGCGGGATTACCAAAACTGTTGTCCAGAGGGCTGAGGAAGGGTTGTTGAGGTGGTTCGGACATGTGGAGAGAATGGAGCGAAACAGAATGACTTCAAGAGTGTATCAGTCTGTAGTGGAAGGAAGGCGGGGTAGGGGACGGCCTAAGAAAGGTTGGAGGGAGGGGGTAAAGGAGGTTTTGTGTGCGAGGGGCTTGGACTTCCAGCAGGCATGCGTGAGCATGTTTGATAGGAGTGAATGGAGACAAATGGTTTTTAATACTTGACGTGCTGTTGGAGTGTGAGCAAAGTAACATTTATGAAGGGGTTCAGGGAAACTGGCAGGCCGGACTTGAGTCCTGGAGATGGGAAGTACAGTGCCTGCACTCTGAAGGAGGGGTGTTAATGTTGCAGTTTAAAAACTGTAGTGTAAAGCACCCTTCTGGCAAGACAGTGATGGAGTGAGTGATGGTGAAAGTTTTTCTTTTTCGAGCCACCCTGCCTTGGTGGGAATCGGCCAGTGTGATGATAAAAAAAAAAAACAAAGAAGGAAAATGCATTTACCATTATCCATTATCTAGCTGTCTTTCCAGAACTGTGGTTATCACAGTTCCATTGATCCATGAAAACACACCATCCATTACTTATCCTTAAAAGTGCAGGAGCTGTACTTCCAATCTCTAGAAATCAAGTCCAGTTAACAGATTATGGCCTGTAAATCAACACTGAACTGTTCACCCTTTCAGGGTTGAGAGGCCCTCTCCTAAACTCTTTCTCAGGGTCGAAAATTTTTCGGAAAAAAAAAATTATTTTTTCTTATGAAATGATAGAGAATCTTTTCCCGATCATAAGGACACCAAAAGTATGAAATTTGATGGAAAACTTATGGAATTATGCTCTCGCGAAGTTAGCGGTCTCGACGATGTTAACGCATCAGCGATTTCGCCCACTTTGAGCCCTATTTTCTGCCAATTTCAGTGCACTAATTGACAAATATCATATCTATTTTGCTAGAACTCTATTTTTTTCTATTGAATGAGTACAAGAAACTACCCATTTACCGATTTCAAATATCCAGTAAAGTGGTCAGAAATTGGCAATTTTGCCACTTTCACACAAATTTCAGAATATGCCAGTTTCCAAATAGGGTCCAGAATAACATTTTCTCTGTTCATTAGTCATGTCCCCAGGCCCCTCTTACATCTCTTTTACTTTCCACTTTGAATTTTTATTCTCACAAAAAATAGAAGATTTACTGTTATGCAGACTATTGCATTAGTGTAGAAATGGTATAAATAATATCAGTGCACTTATGAAAGAATATTAGACTCACCAGTTGACGTGTATTGGACGCTTTGCATAATTTGTTTACTTTTGAAATTTAGTAAAAATCGAACATTTCTGCTACTTTGAGCTCAATCAAAATCATCTCAATTTCTGCAATATTCTTCCATTCTATAAAATGAGACCAGGAAAACTAGAATACAATCCTAAATACCATACGAAAATACAGTGCAGAGTCGCTGTTTTAAACCAAAAACACAGTCGGAGTTTTTTCTCTCATTATGCACTGTGTGCTGCAGGATTTTTTTTATACTGTGCACACTGACCACATAGACCCATTCTTTCATATGTAGGCCTACCAGTTTTCTCTCATTAGATTTGAAGGCACATTCTAGTACGTCAACAACCCTGGTGCGTAAGCCATACTAGTATGTCGGAAACCCTCAAAGGGTTAATATATACCTTTATGTAGGGAGAAAACTAAGTAAGAATTGGACACTTTCTTTTTCAATTGCAGGCTTGTGACTGCTCATTGCGACAGGAGCTGCAGGCATATGAAGTTGAATACCATGTTCTGCAGGAGGAGTTGGCTTTCTCACCTCAGAATCATACTGATTTCCAGAAATTGAAAGAAGCCAATAAGAATCTTAAAAGGCAGAATTTAGATCTACTGGAACAGCTTCATCATGCAAATTCACATCAACATGCACTTGAAACTTCGAATCAGGTATTAGTCTGGCTAATCATTGCTCCCTTTCTTTTTTATTCTTAATTTTAAATACATTGGAAAAGTAGAAAATAGGAGTAAAAAATATAAATTCTGTCATATAGTGAATTTTATTTCAAATCATAATTACAATACATTAATCAGCCTTAGTGATATGCAAATAATTTTTTCAGTCCCTCAAAATCCTCCTATCATATGAGTGCATACCAGAAAATTTTCAGAAGTGATCTTCCCTCAAAAATATTGGAAGGGAAGTGGGCACAGAGCTACTTGTTCAACAGTTGTGCTTCCGGGTATCACCCATGTTCTTGGTCAGTTGTAGGTCCTTGACTCACTGTCATGACTCAAACGTTGCATAAATGTGGTTTGACATGATGTTAGATTGTGAGCAGGGTAACATATATGTAGGGATTCAGGGAAACCATTTTTTTTTTTCAACGAGTCAGCCATCTCCCACCCAGGCAGGGTGACCCAAAAAGAAAGAAAATCCCCAAAACGAAATTTAGTAAAAATCGAACATTTCTGCTACTTTGAGCTCAATTTCAAGGTACTTTTCATTATGAAACCAATCAAAATCATCTCAATTTCTGTAATATTCTTCCATTTTATAAAATGAGACCAGGAAAACTAGAATACAATCCTAAATACCATATGAAAATACAGTGCAGGGTCGCTGTTTTAAACCAAAAACCTCCTTGTTCATCTGCAATCCTACATTCTGTCTTGCCTCTAATTCTTTCAATAATAACCCTACCATACACTTTTCCTGGTGTACTCAGTAAACAATATCTTTTGTTCCTTCCTTTATATAAAGGAATTATACATGCTCTTTGTCAATCACTAGGTTCTTTCCCCTCTTCCATACATTCATTAAACAAAAATACCAACCACTCGAACACTATGTCTCCCCCCCCCCCTGCTTTTAACATTTCTGTCATGATCCCGTCAGTTCCTGCTGCTTTATCCCCTTTCATTCTACGTAATGCCTCACGCACCTCCCCCACAATCACATCCTCCTGTTCTTCACTTCTGAAAGATGTAATACCTCCCTGGCCAATGCATGAAATGACCGCCTTCCTTTTTTTTGTCGACATTTAAAAGTTCCTCAAAATATTCCCATCATCTACTCAATACATCAAGCTCCCCTTCTACTACTCCCCTACTGACAAATCCATTTGTTCCCTAGGCTTTCTTAACTTGTTTATCTCCAAAAATTTTTCTTGTTTTCATCAAAATTTCTTGACATTGCCTCTCCCAGTCTATCATCTGCTCTCCTTTTGCACACTCTCACCACTGTCTTCACCTTTCTTTTACTCTCCTTATACTCTACTCTTCTTAGAACACTTCTGCTTTGTAAAAACCTCTCATAAGCTACCGTTTTCTCTTTTATCACACCTTTTACTTCATCATTCCAAGAATCACTCCTCTTTCCTCCTGCACCCACCCTCCTATAGCCACAAACTTCTGCCCCACATTCTAATACTGCATTTTTAAAACTATTCCAACCCTCTTCAACCCCCCACTACTCATACTTGCACTACCCCACCTTTCTGCCAGTAGTTGCTTATATCTCACCCAATATTCCTCCTTCCTTAGTTTATACACTTTCACCTCTCTCTTACTTGTTGTTTCCATTTTCCTTTAGTCCCATCTACCTCTTACTCTGTAACGTGGGGGTTCTAGGAAATGAAGGTGGTGTAGTAATACACTTGGGTACGGCTGGTAACACTTACATTTGCAGTCATGAGGGGAAGCCCAGCCTAGCCTTGTTCTTGCCTGTGGGTCTATCCGGGAACTTAGAGAGAGGCAGGGCGACTGACGCTCACATGTGGCATCATGTGACGTCACATGCTAGCCCCTAGGCCTAGCAAGGGATCAACTATATAAAATATATACTCAGACATGCTGCACAAACATATACAGGGGATCAGCAACTATGCTGACAACTCTAACTGTAGCTACAACTAAGTAATGATCCGATATATCAGTTGCCCCTCTGTAAACATGGACATCCTGAAGCCTACCTATCAACCTTTTATCCTCTAATACATAATCTAACAAACTACTTTCATTACTTGCTATATCATACCTTGTACAGTCCTCCCTCACAAATCCGGCAATCAGTTATTCGGTTCCTTCAGTTATTCAGCACTAATTTTGGCTAGCATAATTTCAAATTTCCAGGGTCGCCACACCAACCTGCTGATACTGTTTGGTGGCGCTACTTGCTGCATAAGTTATTCCAATTTCTTTTTCTCCGTTTATTGTTTTAACCTGGTTACTTTTAGCCCTAGCCATGGTTCCAATGAATAAAAGAAATGCTTCTCATTATGTAAAGCACCTACACAGTACATTATCCATTAAAGATAAGGTGGCTTTGAAGCCACTGTCGGTTGTCATGAACTCAGTCTCATGAAGCAGGAGAATATGCTTTATTATTACCCTAATATCAACACTACAGCTTATTTGCCTATCACAATTGATCTAATATGACATAATAAACAATATAAATAACATAAAACATGTTAAATACTCCAGAATAAATAATATTTGGCATAACACCGAGCAGTTCGACAGAGTTATGAAGAGGATATGGTATACAAATACATTTTCCTATTCTTGTCTTGGGGACTTATATTAGAGAAAACGAAGTATAGCACAGGGCTAACTATGATATACACTCGTACTCCACCATAAACTTGAGACAAAAAAATTATTTTCTCTCTATAGATTATCACACACAGCAGCATATGTGTAGAGAACCTAGGATAACCCAAAAAAAGTCAACGTGACATATTTCTAGTACCTGGCTTGGGTTAGCCATATATGATTTTTGGTAAATATTCGATTCCCAGCCAGGGTAAAAACATTAGGTGTGTTTCTTACACCTGTTGTCTATGTTTACCCATCAGTAAATGGGTACCTGGGTGTTAGTCAGCTAGTGTGGGTGTTATCCTGGGATACTGACCTAATTTTCTTGAAATACTCAGCATAACAAGCGGCTTTCTATACAGTAGTATGTCATTGATTGATGTCAGCTAGGCCTGTATACCTTGTACATGTACGTGTAGTAAATAAAGATATTATTATTATTATTATTATTATTATTATTATTATTATTATTATTATTTTCTAAGTTGTTTGTTGGGTTATCTTATTCAAACTTGGACAATGTATGATGGAAAGATACTTCTTCACGTACACCAAAAATGAAAGAAATCAGACCATAAATAGCGGAGTTCACTTCTCAGCCATTAGCGGCCGCATAGCAGTATATTTTTGTGTGGTTGTTGTGGTTATATTCTCATTTTTTCGGTCTCATTTGATTGAATGAAAGATATATTACAGAAATAGATATGATTTTGATTGCTTTCATGAAGAAAAGTACCTTGAAATTGCGCTCACAGTAGCGAAAATGTTCTATTTTTTAACGAAGCTCAAGAGTAAACAAATGACATCACCGTCCAATACCTGTCCGCCTGCCAGTCCAAATTCCAGTACGGCGTCAAGAATGGATTGACATTATGTATACAATTATTTCTTTAATGCAGCAGTCTGCATAACAGTAAATCTTCTATATTTTGTGAATAAAAATTCCAAATGGTAAGCAAGAGTAATATAAGAGGGGCCTGTAGCCGTGACTAATGAACAGAGAAAATGTTATTTTAGTGCCAGGAATGTCTGCATTATTTATTCTGGACACTATTTTGAAATTTGCATCTGTTGAAATTTGTGTGAAATCGGCCAAATTGCCAATTTCTGACCACTTTATTGGGTAGTTGAAATAAGTGAATGGGCGGTTTCTTGTACTCAGTTGACAGACTAGAAGTAAGTAAGTTTATTCAGGTATACACAAATACAGTTACATAGATTATCATACATAGCAGTGTATGTATAGAGAACCTAGAATAACCCAGAAAAGTCAGACAAAGTGACTTATTTTCAGTACCTGGCTTGGGCTTGCCATATATGATTTTTGGTAAATATTTTTTTTTTCTCGGTTGTTTGTTGGGCTATCTCATTGAAACTTGGGCAATGTATGATGGAAAGATGCTTCTTAATGTACAACAAAAACAAAAAAGACGGACGATAAATAAGGGAGTTCACTTCTCAGCCATTAGCCGCCTCTTTGCAGTATGTTTTCGTATGTTTTTATGGTTGTATTCTCGTTTTTTTTGGACTCATTTGATAGAATGGAAGATATATCACAGAAATAGACATGATTTTGATTGCTTTCATGACGAAAAGTACCTTGAAATTGAGCTCAAAGTAGAGGAAATGTTTGATTTTTGCCGATATTCAATGAACTTTGTGTAAGTCAAGTTGGCTAATTTTATTAAGTGTATTCTAACCTAACCACTCTGTAATCCGGCAAACTCAGTAATCCGGCACACTACAGGTCCCAATGATGCCGGATTTGTGAGGGAGGACTGTATACCTATCCTCTTTATCATAAAATATGTATTACTTATTACCAAACCTCTTTCTACACATAGCTCAAATTAAAGGCTCCCCATTTTCATTTACCCCTGGCACCCCAAATTTACCTACTACACAACATTTTTACCCACTTTAGCATTGAAATCCCCAACCACAAGTACTCTCACACTTGGTTCAAAACTCTCCATGCACTCACTCAACATTTCCCAAAATCTCTCTCTCTCTCCTCTACACTTGTCTCTTCTCCAGGTGCATAAATGCTTACTATAACCCACTTTTCACATCCAGCCTTTATTTTACTCCACATAATCCTTGAATTAATACATTTATATTCCCTCTTTTCTTGCCATAACCAGTTATCCTGACTTTAGCCCTGGAGGTGGGAAATATAGGGCCTGCTCTTTGAAGGAGGGTTGGAATGTTATAGTTTAGTAGCATAAGAATTGTAATGTGTGTGCACATCTGGTGTGTGGGGGAGGTGCGTGAGGCATTACGTAGAATGAAAGGGGGTAAAGCAGCTGGAACTGACGGGATCATGACAGAAATGTTAAAAGCAGGGTGAGATATAGTGTACGGTAGGGTTATTATTGAAAGAATTAGAGTTAAGACAGAATGTAGGATTGCAGATGAGCAAGGAGGTTTTAGAGTGGGTAGGGGATGTGTAGATCAGGTGTTTACATTGAAGCATATATGTGAACACTATTTAGATAAAGGTAGGGAAGTTTTTATTGCATTTATGGATTTAGAAAAGGCATTTGATAGTTGATAGAGGAGCAATGTGGCAGATGTTGCAAGTATATGGAATAGGTGGTAAGTTACTAAATGCTGTAAAGTTTTTATGAGGATAGTGAGGCTCAGGTTAGGGTGTGTAGAAGAGAGGGAGACTACTTCCTGGTAAAAGTAGGTCTTAGACAGGGATGTGTAATGTCACCATGGTTGTTTATTATATTTATAGATGGGGTTGTAATAGAAGTAAATGCTAGGGTGTTCGGGAGAGGGGTGGGATTAAATTTTGGGGAATTAAATACAAAATGGGAAGTGACACAGTTACTTTTTGCTGATGATACTGTACTTATACAGTACATACGGGTGATTCTAAAGAAAAATTGCACAGGTTAGTGGACGAGTTTGGGAGTGTGTGTAAAGGTAGAAAGTTGAAAATGAACATAGAAAAGAGTAATGTGATGAGGGTATCAAATGATTTAGAGAAAGAAAAATTGGATATCAAATTGGGGAGGAGAAGTATGGAAGAAGTGGATATTTTCAGATATTTGGGAGTTGACGTATCAGTGGGTGGATTTATGAAGGATGAGGTTAATCATATAATTGATAAGGGAAAAAAGGTGAGTGGTGCACTGAGGTATATGTGGAGACAAAGAACATTATCTATGGAGGCAAAGACGGGAATGTATGAAAGTATAGTTGTTCCAACACTTTTATATGGGTGTGAAGCTTCGGTTGTAAATGCTGCAGCGAGGAAGCGGTTGGAGGCAGTGAAGATGTCCTATCTAAGGGCAATGTGTGGTGTAAATATTATGCAGAAAATTCAGAGTGTGGAAATTAGGAGAAGGTGTGGAGTTAATAAAAGTATTAGTCAGAGGGCTGAAGAGGGGTTGTTGGGGTGGTTTGGTCATTTAGAGAGAATGGATCAAAGAATGACATGGAGAGCATATAAATCTGTAGGAGAAGGAAGGCGGGGTAGGGGTCGTCCTCGAAAGGGTTGGAGGGAGGGGGTAAACAAGGTTTTGTGGGCGAGTGGCTTGGACCTCCAGCAAGCGTGCATGAGCGTGTTAGATAGGAGTGAATGGAGATGAATGGTATTTGGGACCTGACGAGCTGTTGGAGTGTGAGCAGGGTAATACGTATTTAATGACGGGATTCAGGGAAACTAATTATTTTATATAGCTAGACTTGAGTCCTGGAAATGGGAAGTACAATGCCTGTACTTTAAAGGAGGGGTTTGGGATATTGGCAGTTTGGAGGGATATGTTGTGTATCTTTATACGTATATACTTCTAAACTGTTGTATTCTGAGCACCTCTGTAAAAACAGTGATTATGTGTGAGTGAGGTGAAAGTGTTGAATGATGATGAAAGTATTTTCTTTCTGGGGATTTTCTTTCTTTTTGGGTCACCCTGCCTTGGTGGGAGACGGCCGACTTGTTAAAAAAAAAAAAAAATTATCAACAAACTGGCTGTATCCCACCAAAGTAGGGTGACCCAAAAAGCAAAACGAAAGTTTGTCTTATTACGTTTAGTAATTTATACAGGAGAAAGGGTTTGATAATAAACATGTTTCCTTTTTTGGGAAGATCACCTTACCTTGGAAGATGGGCATTGTTGCGAAAAAATTATACTGAAGCATTTAGCTATTCAGGGAATAGTTTTCGTAAATCATTTTTAGACACTGCACACTGAGGTTGTATATTTTTAACTTAAAAATACACCTACCATCCAACTGACGACCGAGTTTTGTTCCGAGAAACCGGTTGTAAGTCGAAATGGTCTTAAGTCGAACTTTACTACTGAATATCAAAAAAACATTTTTGTAATGACTTTATTTTATTGTTTTATTTTTGTATTTAATGTTTTACTTTACTTTTTATGTTATTAGTACTGTATTTTATACTGTAAGGTTTAGGATAAACACTGTGTACAACACAAATAGTTATTTATTTCCCAGAAATTTGGCATAAAAAACACGGTCGTAAGTCGAGCAGGTCGTAAGTCGGATGGTAGGTGTAAATGGTGTATCCTAACATAAAGTAGTGGAATGTAATCCAATGTTACTGATATTAGTAACCATATTCACATTTGCAGAAAATTTGTAGTTTGGAAATTAGGTGGTGTGGAGTTACTTAAAGTATTCAGAGGGCTGAAGGGGGGTTGTTGAGGTGGTTTGATCATTTAGAGAGAATGAAGCAAAATAGAATGACTTGGATGGTGTATAAATCTGTGGTGGAGGGGAGGAGGGGTAGGGATTGTCATGGGAAAGGATGGAGGGAAAGAGTAAAAGAGGTTTTGTGTGCAAGTGGGCTTGGACATGCAACAGGCATGTGTGAATGTACATGTATTAGATAGGAGTGAGTGGAGACAAATGGTTTTTGAGACCGACGAGCTGTTGGAGTATGAGCAGGGTAATAATTTTGAGTCCTGGAGGTTGGAAGTACAGTGCTTGCACTTTAAAGGTGAGGCTTGGGATATTGGCTGTTGGGAGCGAAATCTAAACTGTCGTATCTGGGTGCAAAGACAGTGATTGTGTGTGAATGATGGTAAAAGTATTTCTTTCTGTTTTGGGGTCACCCTGCCTTAGTGGGAAATGGTTGATGTGTTGAAAAAGAAAAATTTACTTTTGTTTAATAAATGTATGAAAGAGGGGAAGGTACCTAGGGATTGGCAGAGAGCATGTATAGTCCCTTTATATAAAGGGAAAGGGGACAAAAGAGATTGTAAAAATTATAGAGGAATAAGTTTACTGAGTATACCAGGAAAAGTATACGGTAGGGTTATAATTGAAAGAATTAGAGGTAAGACAGAATGTAGAATTGCGGACGAGCAAGGAGGCTTCAGAGTGGGTAGGGGATGTGTAGATCAAGTGTTTACATTGAAGCATATATGTGAACAGTATTTAGATAAAGGTAGGGAAGTTTTTATTGCATTTATGGATTTAGAAAAGGCATATGATAGAGTGGATAGAGGAGCAATGTGGCAGATGT